>NC_041058.1:35517565-35800065 GCF_900634775.1 Gouania willdenowi
AAACACACGGAGACATGACAGAATTTAACTGTTTATTTAAATAACTTAAAAAGCTGGCAAGACCTGGTGGAAGAGAGGAGAGAGGGATTAATAGAAAGGGTTTAGCAAATAAGAATCTGTAGCGATGGACTAAGCAAAGGACTGAAACTAACCTGGCGTTCGCTAGAAAGAGCAAGGCTTAACTGAGTGTCCAAGGAGGCGGGGCCGAGGATGGCAGGCAACCGAGCGAAGGCATACTCTGATGCTGACAGGGACAGGATGGCTGGGGATTCCGAGAAGCAGAAGATCCAGCAGGAATCGGGGGGGTGGGGGGGGGGGGAGTCTCCAGTACCCAAAACAGACAGAGGCAGGCAGGACAAAGCAGAAGAAGGAACCAAACAAACAAAGATTTCTCTTAATAGAGCTCTGAGTGATTCAACGATCTGGCACTGACTGAAGTCCAGGGTGCTGCCTTTATGGGGCCGCTGACACAGTGGCCCTAAGTGGCGCTAGAGGTGGAGGGCGTGACAAAAGAACAGACAAACAACAACAAAATACACAAAATTATGCTAGAAATGATCTAGATTAGAACTGGAACTGAAAATAAAAACGTCAGTCCCACATCAGGAGGGAGATGACCGTAAATAATAAAAACTATAGAAATAAATCTATTCAGGAGGAACTAAATACATTCCATCGACAGTTGGCGACACGCACAGTCGCAGCGGCCCGAGGCTCCCCGCTACTTTTGCACCTTTTTGTATGTTTACGTCCTTTCTATGTCCTTGTATCATGACATACCCCTGTCACATCAACCGAATCTACAGCCGTAAAGACCTGATAGACATCGGTTTTCAGGCAAAAATGGATATTTCAAGCATCTTCTCACGGACACACAACATTCCATCGGAGATAGCAAGACCGCCGGGCACCCCGTGGATTGTTGTCGGGCACGGCAGGCGCCGGAGGCGGCGAAGAGAGAGGAAACAGAAACGCGGACGCCGGGCAGGCCTGCTAGATCAGCTCAGGAGCCGACCGCATCGACCTCCGCTTCCATCCATCTTCCTGACAAACGCCAGATCCATTGCAAATAAGATGGATGAGCTGCAATCACAGATCGCCTACAACTGCTACATCCGTGAGTGTTGTCTGCTGATTGTCAGCGAGTCCTGGCTGCGCCCGCACATCCCCGACTCTACAGTGCAGCTAGCAGGCCGCACTCTCCACCGCCACGACCGGACCGAAGCCTCCGGTAAGAGCAGGGGAGGAGGACTCTGTGTTTATGTGCTCGAGGACTGGTGCTCGAGGACTGGTGCTCGGACAGCAGAGTGATACACACTCACTGCTCACCGGACATAGAGGCCATGTCTGTCCAGTGCCGACCGTTCTATCTGCCACGGGAGCTAACGGTAGCCATTGTAACTGCTGTCTACATACCTCCCGACGCTAACGTTAGCACGGCACTCGGCCAGCTTCAGATCATGGTCTCTAAATAACAGAGGGCTCACCCGGACGGGGTTCACATCATCGCTGGGGATTTTAATCAAGCACATATCAAGACTGTTCTCCCCAAATTTTACCAGCACGTCAAGTGTGCAACCAGGGGAGAAAACACACTGGATCATGTTTACTCAAATATAAAGCATGCATATAGGGCGACCCCCCCTCCCCCATCTTGGACATTCAGACCACCTCTCTCTGCTCCTCTTCCCTGCCTACACCCCCCTCAGAAGGCAAACTAAGCTAGCCTTTCAGACCATCAAAGCCTGGCCCGAAAATGCTCTCAACCAGCTGCAGGACTGCTTTGCCTGCACGGAGTGGAGTATTTTTGAAGATCAGGACTTGGACACACACACCGAGTCTGTCCTCTTCTACATCAGGTGCTGTGTAGAGAACGTCACCGAGGACAGACGCATCCGGGTCTTTCCAAACAGGAAGCCCTGGATGACGAGGGAAGTCTAGACCCTGATCAGAGCCCGTAACTCGGCCTTCAGGACGAGGGACAGAGCCCTCTACAGCACCGCCAGAGCAGACCTGAGGAGGAGCATCAAACAGGCCAAGGTCTCCTACAAGAATAAAATAGAGGGATACCTGACAGACAACAACCCGCGCCAGATGTGGAGGGGCATCCAGGCCCTAACCAACTATAAAGGAAACCCCCCTCCCACATCCTCCAGCCGCAGCAGCACACTGACAGAGGAGCTGAACAGCTTCTTTGCCCGGTTCGAGACCACCACCACACACCTGCAGTCACTGCCCCCTCCTGGTTCCAGCACCCCACCTCTCTCTCTCCAGCAGCATGAGGTGAGGAAAAACTTAAGAGCAGTGAACCCCAGGAAAGCTGCTGGTCCTGACGGCATCCCAGGGGCTGTGATTAAAGCATGTGCAGACCAACTGACAGGGATCCTCACCACACTCTTCAACCTCTCCCTGACACATGCCACCGTCCCCACATGTCTGAAGGCCTCCACCATCGTCCCCATCCCCAAAAAACCTGCCATAGACAGCCTAAACGATTACAGACCGATCGCTCTGACATCTGTAATCATGAACTGCATGGAGCGATCAGTTTCTCAGCACATCAGAGACTGCCTCCCTCCCACCTTCGACCCACACCAGTTTGCCTACAGGGCAAACCGATCCACAGAGGACGCCATCGCCATCACACTTCACACAGCGCTGAGTCATATGGAGAACAAGAAGAGCTATGTGAGGATGCTTTTCGTGGACTACAGCTCAGCGTTCAACACAATCATTCCGGACATCCTAATCACCAAACTGTTGAAATTACAGATACCTCTCCCCACCTGCAACTGGATTAAAAACTTTCTGACGAGCCGCCCACAGTCTGTCAGACTTGGCCTCCACCACTCCTCCACCATCACACTCAGCACTGGTTCCCCGCAAGGCTGCGTCTTGAGCCCTCTACTGTACGCCCTGTACACCTATGACTGTTCTTCAACTCACCCAACCAACCGCATTATTAAATATGCGGACGACACCACTGTGGTGGGACTCATCCGAGGCGAGGATGAGACAGCGTACAGGGCCGAGGTAGAGGAACTATCACGCTGGTGCTCAGCAAACAACCTGACCCTGAATATCCAGAAAACAAAAGAACTGATCATGGACTTCAGGAAGATCAGACAGGACCACACCCCCCTCCTCATAAATGGAGAACAGGTGGAGACTGTCACCACCTTCAGGTTTCTGGGCACCCACATCTCTGCTGACCACTCCTGGACTGACAACATCAGGGCCCTAGTCAAGAAGGCTCAGCAACGGCTACACTTCCTGCGTGTCCTCAGGAAGAACCATCTGGACACGAAGCTGCTGTTGGCCTTTTATCACTCCTCTGTGGAGAGCGTGCTGACATACTGTCTGGGTGTGTGGTACACAGGCTCAACAGTCAAGGACAGGAAGGCGGTGCAGAGGGTCATAAATACTGCCCAAAAAATCATCGGCTGCCCTCTGCCCAGCCTAGAAAACATTGCCACATCCTGCTGCCTCAGGAGAACCAAGGCCATCACAGGAGACCCCTTACACCCTGCTCACCCCCTGTTCGACCTGCTGCCCTCTGGAAGACGCTACAGGTCAACAAAATCTCACACATGCAGACTGACAAACAGCTTCTTCCCCTGGGCCATACGGACTGCAAACACCCATGGATACACACACACACACTCATTCAGGAACAATCTCCCATAACCCCCCCCCCACACACACACACACACATACACACACACTTTAGCACTAAACACTACAGCACTTTAAACTGTTATTTATTCTGTAAATTAGTCACCGATGTCTCGTTTTTAAAATTTTTATGCCGTACGTTGGTTTTTTATCATCTTTGTACATATTCAATGCCTTGTTGTTGTTTTCGCTCCTGTCTTTTAATTCTATGCTCTGTGGCGTACTGTAGCTCTATGCGAGCATCTCTCAAATTTCACTGTACCACCAAGTACCGTGACAATAAAAGACTATTCTATTCTGTTTCATTCACTTATTTACAAAATGCGATTTTTTTAAAATGTGTTTTTTTCGCTCATTTATTCCATCATTATGATCTATAGATGTTTTTATCACAGAATTCTGAAGGAAATGTTGTAGTCGTACACGAGGAAGGACTTGGATTTAAAAGTTATAGAACAGGGTACTAGAACCAAAAAAGTTAGAGAACCACTTCTTTAGAGCATCCAAGAAAACATAAATAATGTGTAAATCACCAACTTATTCACTTGTAGAAATCTCAGTCCTTCCAAATACACACATTTAATGAAACTACACAATATTTGCAGACTCACATTATGGAAGTCATTTTTAATCTCACATTGTGGAAAGGCAAGGCAAGTGTATTTGTATAGCGCGTTTCATACACAAGGCAACTCAATGTGCTTTACATGATAAAACATTCAACAGTTTAAAATCAATAAGAACATTTCAAATCATCAGTAAAATCAATTAAAATCATCAACAAACACATGACATCAACAACATGACCATAAATCTCTCTCAATCATATACAGTAGAGAAAAAAAGTTCCTTTAACTTTGATTTAAAAATGTCCACATGTGATGCTGACTTCAGCTCTGCTGCAGTTTGTTCCACTTCTTTGCAGCATAACAACTAAACACAGCATCACCATGTTTACTGTGAACTCTGGGCTCCACTATCTGACCTGTGTCCATAGATCTCAGAGACCTGCTGGGTTCATACCTGACTAACATCTCACTGATGTATTCTGGACCAAACCCATTCACACATTTATAACCAGCAGCAGAACTTTACAGTCTCCTCTGAGGCTGACTGGGAGCCAGTGTAATGTGTTCTGACCTCTTTGTTCTGGTTCAGACCTGAGCTGCAGCGTTCTGAACCAGCTGTAGATGTTTGATGAAGACCATTACAATAGTCCAGTCTGCTGGAGATAAAAGCATGGACCAGTTTCTCCTGATCTTTCTGAGTCATTAAACCTTTCACTCTGGAGATGTTCTTTAGGTGGTAGAAGATGTTTTTGTGATAGATTTGATCTGATGCTGAATGTCAGATCTGAGTCAATCAGAACACCAAGGTTTTTGACTTGGTCTTTATCTTCTAAAGATCCAGACTCAGATACTTGCTGACAGCAGTCCTCTTTTCATTGTTACCAAAGACAATCACCTCCATCTTGTCATGGTTTAGTTGAAGGAAGTTTTCACTCATCCATCAGTTTACTTTTTCTAAGCAGTCACACAACACCTCAATGGGACCATAGTCATCTGGGTTCAGTGATAGATATAGTTGTGTATCATCTGCATAGCTCTGATAATCAACCTTACAGTTGTGTAAAATGTGTCCTAAAGGAAGCATATAAAGGTTAAACAGAAGAGGTCCAAGAACAGATCCCTGAGGAACCCCACAGGACATTGGTAATCTGTCAGATTCAAAGTTTACAATGCTTACAAAATAACTTTGATCCTCCAAGTAGAACTTAAACCATTGCATTACTTTACCATTTTGTCCAACCCATGTTTACAATCTGTGCAACAAAATTGTATGATCTACAGTGTCAAATGCAGACTTAGATCCAACAGAATGAGAACAGATACTTTTCCAGAATCAGTGTTCAACCTTATGTCATTGATCACTTTGAACTCCTAATGTTTCCAAAATCCTGCAATTTCTCACAATAAATCCCATAATATTCCCCTATCAATCACACAAAAATAGCTCACAAAATGAATGAAATGAGAAGAGAAGCTCGATAAGGACATGTGTCACGTAGTGCTTGGATACTGTGTGGATGACATATTTACATGTGGAAGTGCATAATAATGTTAATCTGAAGTAAAAACTCGAAATATGTTTTATCATGAGGCCAAGTGATCAAAACTGTAATTAATCACCTCCTTGCTTCTCAGTTTATTCAACAACGTCTCAATTATAATTGTAACTGTAATGGAAAAAATATGTTGCTGTAAAGATAATTGACTTTGTAATTGTAATTGTAATGGCAATTCTATAAAAACCGTCAGTTATAATGTAATTAAACACAAACCATGTGAAACATGTTACAGTTCTATCTATTACACATACGTAGTTATTGATTATTAAATTATGTTTCAGATCAACTTTTCTCACTAACTATCCTAACAAGGTAATCAATAGATGAGAAACTAATTAAATGATAAATAATATTTATTAGTGTATTTTACAGCTGATTATAGACATGGGTCAAACTGACCCATTAGCATTAGAGATGCTAACAGAAAGCTAACACAAGAGGAATGTTATGTTTAATCAGGCTTATTTATTAAAGGATCAGTAATTGTGATTAATTATAATCGAACTTTTTTAATTGAGAATGTAATTGAGTTGTAACTGAACATGGATAATTGAAGAAGGAATGAAATCAAACATTCTATAACTCTCTGTAATCCTAAGAAAAGTCAACAACTCTGCCTTTTTCCACTGTTGTGAGTCACATAATAAACACAGATCTCTATAATAAGTGACTACATGAAAGTACAGGCTGAGCTGAATCCACTGATATACAGGTCGGGTATGTTACGTACCAAAACAACGCCACAAAATCAGAAAATACACAGTGATGACAAATGGTGTCTTACCTTTGTTGTTTATTATCAAAAGATAATGTCATTATGTATAAACTGCCATTTCACAGTCGAGAAATCCGTCCAATGAGTGCACAGAGCTTGTGCTTAAAATTGCCAGTCCCTCCTTTAACCAGCTCTGATTGGCCAGGGCTAAAGCCACTCCCATAGTGTTTGATATCACCATTTTCTACAGGCTCTGAGCTTTCCAACACTGTGTCAATTATTCTGATTGGTCAAAGCATGTGTCACAGCATCAAAAAGTGGAACGGAAAACAGCATTACGCATGACACAGCAGAAACCTGGATAAATGTGTTTCAAACCAAATTGAAACACCTAGTGGTGAAACATAAGACTAACAATAATTGGAATCAATTTGACTGACATATTACAGTTACACACCCTGAACTTTTTTGTACAAAAACATGTATCTTTGACCTAATGTTTATTATTGCCAAACTTTCTGCAGTTGATGTCCATACATTCATTCCAGGTTGCCGGTTCTACGGGGCTAGCAACAGGAGCAATTGCACGGGGCCCAGGCTTGCCGGGGGGCCCTCCTCCCCAGTCCTCCCAAAAAATAAAATTCTGATGCCGCACGCGCAAGAGACACTTGAGTCGACGCTTCAGATTCAGAGCGTGACATGCCAACATGTCGGTAAATAGATTAAACTTGGGTTGCCAGAAATGGAGAGATGTAAAATGAAACGTAGAAAGTACAAAAAAGAGGCAGAAAATGCTAAAAAGGTTTACGGTTCGTGGCTTAACGTTCCAGCAGCAGCAGAACAAGAAGACACTGTGGATGTCCCTCTGTGTGAAACTCAACACACACACACTTACCAAACCCCCCACCTCCACTCACTCACCTCAGCAGCCACAGCAACAATATTTAGAGTCAAATGAAGAGTTGGTTAGTAAAAAATGGTTTGACTTCAGAGTGTCACTGATCCAAAGGTGTCCACGGGTCTAACATTATAAACAGGACTCAAAACAACAACATTAAGGGTCCTACTTCAATCTGAACAAAAATGAGCCATATAGGTCATGTAGATTGAAGAAGCTTTGAAAGTCATTATTTGTTTTGGGTTTGTGTTTTTTGGAGAAAAGTGGCCGAGACTTAAGAGGTTCTAAGGATGTCACACATTTTACTCTTTAAATCAAACTGATGATGATAAACTGTGTCTGTGTCGTAACCAATAAAAGCTTTAAATTGTATTAAAGTGTGTCAAGCATCCTGCTGCCCTCCCATAACACTGCTAATGTTATTAGCCACGTTATTAGCCACGTTAGTCATGCAGATCTAAAGCACGCCATTAGCTGAGAGGGAGCGCCAGCGTGGGAGGGGCTAAAGGGCCACTCACGCTTTACCTACAACTGGATCACCGTAGCAACAAGTCCACTTCAAAGCTATTTGACACAAATCGACCACACCTATCCACCACTGTCAGTGCGTCCACACACACACACACACACACACACACACACACACACAGTAAAAACAGCGTTGACCTGTAGAAAGGTGAAGTGCCTCTCTACCTCCTCCTCTGCAGGAATAAAACACTCAGTGTGTAAATGTGTTACACAAACTGAAGAAGTGCAGTGTGTACTTCCAGTGTTGATGTGTGTGTGTCGCTGCTACTGATGTGTGAGAATGAACAGAGTTTACAAACATTTTTCAAATGTGGAATAGATAAATAAACATGCAGCACATACTGCACATAGAAACACTAGATCTGTTATTGCCCTTTGTTACAGATCCATAAAGAATAGATCTGTTTCTAAATGTACAAACATGAACCAAATCCTCCATGAAGGCACATTAACATGCAGATGATGGAAAACGTCTGTGCAGCGTTCGCTTCATTCCTTCATTATCGTCTAACCTGAAGATGTTTTCACTCCTGTTGGAGTCTTTGCGTTCTACTTATTGCTTCTTTGACTCTTCTGTCCTCCCTGTGTGTGTGTGTGTGTGCGTGTGTGTTTGGGGGTGGGGGTGGGGGTGCCTTTGATTGTGAATAGCTCAGATCGGGGTGTCAAACTCTAGCAACTCACCACAGCTTTCTTTCTGGCCCACGGTTGGAGGATTTTGTCTGTATTTTTGTACATTATATTGTAAAACATTACAACAAAAACATGAATGATTAGTAAATCACCATAATATTTAGTTCAATATATCTCAGTCCCTCTCAATTCAGAGGACGTCGGCATGTGGTGGGCCAGGGGTCACATGTGCAAAGGCACAAAATGACTTTAAAAAACATACAAAATGACGGTGAGTTCACACACCTTCTTACTGAGTCTGTGTCTCTGATGGTCAATCCTCGCCGTCCTCAGCCAGCTCAACGACTTCATTGGTCACTAGTTGTTGCAGACGGAGACGTTTCCTGCATCGGCCTCAGTATCACCTGCTCATCTGATATTTTTCTGAGGAGCCAAACCTCAAACATTTCCATAAGTCAGTGTTAGTAATGTTTATTATTCACTAAGATTCAGCAGCTGCTCAGCAAAGGGTGAAGTAATGAAAGGTGTTCTCTATCTTATTCTCATATCTTTTAATTCTTCCTCCACAATGTGCAAGATCTTATCAACCATGTCATTCTGTAAAATCACTTTGACGTTTCTGTTAAACATTTTCTCCATCTACATCTCCAATGATCAGAGTCTCAGGTTCTGTTTTCCTGAAGCTCTGTCAGTCTTCACCATGCTGTGAGCTTTGTGTTCCCAGAGCAGAACTCTGTGCATTCACTAATGTTTGCCGATACCGTAAGGGGTCCCGGTACGGCAAACACCAACAAAGAAGAATCTATCAAAAGTGTTTGCCTTAACGCGTAACTCAGAAGTTAAACAGGTCATATCTTTTTTTAAATATCGCTGTATCAGCATGTATTACTATCGGCCCATAATCAGTGTACAGGTGCTGGTCATAAAATTAGAATATCATGCTTCCTGTTGCTGACCAACTTTATGGAGATTTAATTTCATTTTCCAACAGGACCTAACACCTGCACACAGTGCCAAAGCTACCAGTACCTGGTTTAAGGACCATGGTATCCCTGTTCTTGATTGGTCAGCAAACTGGCCTGACCTTCACCTCATAGAAAATGGGGACTCCAGGCAAAAGTAATATTCTAATTATCTGAGATACTGAATTTGGGATTTTCATTAGTTGTCAGTTATAGTCGTCAAAATTAAAAGAAATAAACATTTGAAATATATCGTCTGTGTGTAATGAATGATGGCAAGGCAAATTTATTTGTATTTCATGCACAAGGCAACTCAATGTGCTTTACATGATAAAACATTCAATTGTTTAAAATCAATAAGAACATTTAAAATCATCAGTAAAATTAATTCAAATCATCAACAAACACATGACATCATCATCATGACCATAAATCTCTCTCAATCATATACAGTAGAGAAAAAAAGTTCCTTTAACTTTGATTTAAAAATGTTCACATGTGATGCTGACTTCAGCTCTGCTGCAGTTTGTTCCACTTCTTTGCAGCATAACAACTAAACACAGCATCACCATGGTTACTGTGAGCTCTGGGCTCCACTATCTGACCTGTGTCCATAGATCTCAGAGACCTGCTGGGTTCATACCTGACTAACATCTCACTGATGTATTCTGGACCAAACCCATTCACACATTTATAACCAGCAGCAGAACTTTACAGTCTATTCTGAGGCTGACTGGGAGCCAGTGTAATGTGTTCTGACCTCTTTGTTCTGGTTCAGACCTGAGCTGCAGCGTTCTGAACCAGCTGTAGATGTTTGATGAAGACCATTACAATAGTCCAGTCTGCTGGAGATAAAAGCATGGACCAGTTTCTCCTGATCTTTCTGAGTCATTAAACCTTTCACTCTGGAGATGTTCTTTAGGTGGTAGAAGATGTGTTTGTGATAGATTTGATCTGATGCTGAATGTCAGATCTGAGTCAATCAGAACACCAAGGTTTTTGACTTGGTCTTTATCTTCTAAAGATCCAGACTCAGATAATTGCTGACAGCAGTCCTCTTTTCATTGTTACCAAAGACAATCACCTCCATCTTGTCATGGTTTAGTTGAAGGAAGTTTTCACTCATCCAGCAGTTTACTTTTTCTAAACAGTCACACAACACCTCAATGGGACCATGGTCATCTGGGTTCAGTGATAGATATAGTTGTGTGTCATCTGCGTAGCTCTGATAATCAACCTTACAGTTCTGTAAAATGTGTCCTAAAGGAAGCATATAAAGGTTAAACAGAAGAGGTCCAAGAACAGAGCCCTGAGGAACCCCACAGGACTTTGGTAATCTGTCAGATTCAAAGTTTACAATGCTTACAAAATAACTTTGATCCTCCAAGTAGAACTTATACCATTGCATTACTTTAACATTTAGTCCAACCCATGTTTACAATCTGTGCAACAAAATTGTATGATCTACAGTGTCAAATGCAGACTTAGATCCAATAGAATGAGAACAGATACTTTTCCTGAATCAGTGTTCAACCTTATGTCATTGATCACTTTGATCAGATCAGTTTCTGTGCTGTGATGAGAACCAAAACCTGACTGAAATGTATCAAATATTTTGTTGAATGTTAAGAATTCACTCAGTTGGTTGAAGACCACCTTCTCAATGATCTTGGCCATGAATGGAAGGTTCTGATTGGTCTATAGTTAGTCAGTATAGAGGCATCCAGTGTTCTCTTTTTAACAGAGGTTTCACAGCAGCTACTTTCAGGGATTTTGGTACGGTGCCTGATTGGAATGAACAGTTAATTATCTGATACTAATCAGTGATAATTGACTTTACAACAGTTTTAAAGAAGTTTGAGGGTATTGTGTCAAGGCAACACGTTGATGGATTCAGCTGCTGAACAGTCTCCTCTATTGTTTTTGGGTTCACTGTAATAAACTCTAACATTGTAGTTGACTCCTCCCTCAGTGGTTGAAGCTGTTCAAGCTTTTTGTTATTTTGCTGCTTTGTTTTGAATTTAATATACAATTTTCACTTTTTGAATGGAATGACTGAAATAAATCAACTTTTTCATATTCTATTTTTATGAGCAGCACCTGTAAGGGTATCGGCATCGGGACAAAAAAAGGGCATCAGAACAACTCTAGCATTCACCAGTGGAGCAATCTATTCTCCAATTCTACTTTAAACTGGGTTTGTGGTTTGGTGCGTTTTCTTCCACTTCTGCATCTGTGTAGACAAATGAGTTGAAGTCGAAGTTGGGGGGGCTGCTTAGCCTGGGGCTCCTTGGCCCCCACTCTTTCTACTGGCCTGGCTGTTCCTTCAGTTTCGGGGCAGTGCTTGGGTTTACAGTAGCGGTTCTTCCACATACATTGGTCTAGGATGAACTGACATTCCTTGGACTGTGGGACTGCTTCCCTGTGTCCACAGACACCACCATTATACTTAAGCTTCACACTTGTCACCAGACTGGATTGATTACACAACACAATAAGCACAATATACACATGCTGTCAACCTTTGACAGCATGTGTATATTGACAAAAGAAGAACTCTGAAGCGTCATCATTAAAACAGAAGAAGAACCTGGAAGTTGAGAGACACTCGCAAATCTCAGCAAAAAGAGCTTTGAAAAAGAAAAGGCAACAATGCGATGGACCAGGAACGTTCTGGACAGACGTGGTCAGTACAATTTTACAGCGGTCTTAGTGTGTTCGTGCATGCGCAGTGTGAGAGTTTGAGTTAAGCTGGTCCGTGGCACTGCTTCCACAGCGATACCCTCACGAGGAGCCACCAGGATTTCAAACAGGTTTGAATGTCTTGTGACCAAACGATTGCTGATCGGAAGCTGGTTGTGAGGTGTTGATCACTTGTCGTGACCCCAAGTATACTATACTATACCCCAGAAATAGATGTATGAGTGAAAAATCACACAGTGTATGCCCACCTTTAGTTAGTCACAAATAAGTTTAGCAGCAGGTCTGCTGTTCCTGCAAACAGAACGGCTCACACGCCAGTGAGTATCAGAAGCAAGAGTGTGTTCTGAGACTTGGGTGTAGATGTTTTATCTTTATGGACTGGGCGTACCCAGTACAGTAGTGTGGTTAGTGACAGTTATCAGTCACACCACAGACCAACCCATGCATCTGTGATTTCTGAGCTTTTATGTGGCATCAACAAAATGTGGGTGTGTGGGTGTTGAGTTATGCTAACATGAAGCTAACATGCTACTGGTTTACAGAGATAAGAACTGGTAGTTATAGATATAAACCTAATAATATATTTAAAAGAGAAGGAGCTGAGAACAGTTTGAAATAGAGAGATTTTATTGGTGACAGATCAGATGTACTCTCTACCTCATCAACACTTCCTGTTCCATCATCCAATCATCTTTCACCTTTCTAATAAAACTCACACCATCATCCACTAAAGAGAAAGAGAAGTTAGCCAACGTGCTGTCCAATAGTGTTACTATGGTTACATATAAAGCTGCTATATACTAGCATCGTGTCATAATAATACTGCAGAAGAAGAACCTTTCAAACAACAGAAAGGAAGTGTTGAAGCAACAAGCGCTTATTAACATTGGTTATTAACATCATCATCATCATCTGACTCTGCTTTAGTAACAATGACTGGTTTACATTCCTGTAAGACATGCTGAGGGAGCAGAGCCTCGTAAGCGTAGCGAGCCTCGTTAGCTTAGAGAGCGTTAGCCCCAGTTACAGAAAGAAACAGAAGAAAAGCAGCATGAAGCCTGTTCACCTCCAACACTAACTAATAACAACTCTAGGGCTGAAAATGCTAAGCTTTTAGATCAAACATCTAATCCACCGTCAACCAAAGCATCTCGTCTCATCGGTCGCTCGCTGATGACGATTATTGTTTTTAAAGAAGTGACGAGCTCTGATGACGCTCAGCGTGAGCAGAGATAATGTTTGAGATGGAAAGATTTGACGGGAAATTAAGGAAAGAATAAGAGGCGGGGTTAATCAATGTTCAGGGAGGAGCTTATTCAAGTTTTACGCTTAGTGAGAATAAAGAAAACAAAACAGGAAGAGGATATTGTATTAGGATGTCAATTCATTTGTGCAGCGATGATGCTACGACTGCTGAGAAGGAAGTCACACACACGCACGCACACACACAGGCACGCACACACACACAACTTCTACAAACACTAGATGCTAAAATGAAGCGTGTTTCACATTGGTGGATTCAGAATGAAATGGAGACGATGAAGAGGAACACGATGATGATGCTTTCAACTTAATCCCTGATGTTGCAGA
This sequence comes from Gouania willdenowi, assembly GCF_900634775.1. Classification (NCBI taxonomy): domain Eukaryota; kingdom Metazoa; phylum Chordata; class Actinopteri; order Blenniiformes; family Gobiesocidae; genus Gouania; species Gouania willdenowi. The sequence goes on from NC_041058.1 coordinate 35,531,395, forward strand.
AAATAAATGCATGTTCATGTCCATGTTGCTATGCTACATGATGCTACAGGTGACGCTCAGTGTTATTGGAGCTACAGTTTGAGGCTGGTGTCCAGTTTCAGCGCACAGCAAACACACGTTGTCTCGATGTTGTGTTGGGTTGTTGTGAGTCAGTGCAGGTCGTTACACACTGGGACCGCTCACACACCTTCCCTTTATTTTACATTAAGTTTGTTCCACTAGTCAGTGCAGATCAATCACGTCTGGTCAAAGATAACAAAGCTCACTGTTGTTGTTCGACCGTCTGTCCGTACGACTGTCTGTCTGTCTGTCTGACAGTAATAGTAAATGGACTTAATTTATGTAGCACTTTATTTATCCCTACACTGAAGTAGTCCCAAAGCACTTTACATATCAGCTCATTCACCCATTCACTCACATTCACACACCAATACGACTGTCCATCTGTCTGTCTGTCCGTCGTCCGTCTGTTCGTCGTCCGTCTGTCTGTCCATCTGAGCAGACACAGGGTGAACCATGCAAAGCCACTGGTGAAGTGGTCAGTGGTGGTGAACTGGTGAATGTTTAGGATTCAGTAACACAAACGGAATAAATGAATGAATGAATGAGGCGAGCGTCATAGGCCTTGGATGTAGCTCCGCCCCTTTCCTTCCTGTGTGTTGGTGATGCTGACTCAGCAGTATTCAGTGGCTGAGGAAGTCGATGCTAGCTTTGACGGTGCGTCCCGTGGACACGTCCATGGCCATGGCTCGTATCTCCGTGTCTCCAAACTGCATCAGAGTCTGGATCTCTCGTCGCGGCGCGGCGCTCTCCGTGCCGCTCACATCCAGGCGCAGCGTGCCACACTTCCTGACGCCCGGTTCGCTGATGAAGGCCACTCCCTCTTTCTCTGAGCAGTACACGTGGATGACGATGACCTGCTGCGACGGCTTGGCTGGCGTGTAACTCCTCTTCACCGACTCGCCCAGCGCCACCGACTGGTCGGCGGCGATGAAGGTGTCGAAGACGTCGGTGCACCAGCGTGTGCCGTCCTTCACCAGCAGCTTCTCCAGCGGATGTTTGCCCTCCACAAAGCGGTTGAGAACACCCACGCCGTAGGTGAGGGGCGAGCGGCGCACCTTGATGACGCTGGGGTCCAGGCCGAACAGCACGGCGCCCTTCAGGATGGTCAGACCCACGTCGTGGGGAATGATGATGCGGCTGCGGCCCTGCAGCATGTTGTGGACGGCGTGCTGCAGCAGCGGTGACTCAGCGAATCCTCCCACTAAGAACAGGAACTTAATGTTGTTGACCTCAGGTTTGTCAAAGAGCTCGTCTGCAACACAAACACAACAATTACTGACAAACTTCATCAACCAATCCTTCCCCTGAGGGAGAGAGCTAATGCTGAGTTTGCATGTGCTCGCTGCAGCAGTTATTGAAAGTTAACCAGAATAAGAAAAGAGCGAAACCTGGCCCACATAGACATAGACAGCAGCTACAACAAACAAACATAGATGAATGAAAAACACTGTAGGACAACACAACAATAAATCATTTAAAATGTAGACAGTTTAAAAAAAAACACTGATCATCACATTTAATACAATGAGTTCATCTGTGAATGCTGAGAACCCTGAAAGGACAAATCTACACTTTAAGTTCTATGGCAGTGGTTCGTCCCGTGTACCCCCTTTCTCTTACTTTTGAATCCAAGTCCCCCCTTAAGTCTCTCTACTACATTTTGCTCAGAATTCTATAATAAAACACAACTATAAAAATAAATAAACGGATAAATATATACATATTTTAAACTATAGAGCATATTGATGGAATGATCGAGTGATAACACACATTTTGAAGAATCTCATTTTGTAACTGAATAGATTTATTTCTATAGTTTTGATCATTTCCTCCTGATGTGGGACTAACACTGACTATTTGTATTTTCAGTTCATGTTCAAATCAAGATCATTTCTATCATTTAGTGTGTTTGTGTTTTTGTGTGTTGTTGGTATTATTTAAACTATTCTCTCTGTGTGTGTTTTTGGTTGTTTCTGTTATTTTTATGTATTTCATACTGATCTTATATCATTTTCTTTCATTTAGTGTGTCTTTGTTGGCGTTGCTGGTAATATTAAGTATTTTTCTCTCTTCGTGTGTGTGTGTGTGCGCATTTTTTTTGTGTCATTTTGTGTATTTTGTTGTTGTTTGTTTGTTCTTGTTTATTATTCAGTATATTTTTCTCTTATTTTGTGTGTTTTTATTGTCGTTTTGTCATTTTTAACTAAAAATAAACATTATAAAAACCCATAATTTTTAATGTTTTCATTTCTAAAATTTCCTCTCTCTCTATCAAGTACCCCTTCAGTGCCAGTGTGTACCCCCATTTGAGAAACACTGATTGATCTACTGTGTCCAGATTGGCGTAAATCTATAATCTGTAAGATTAATTTGGCAAAGTAAACGTCTGAGAGTTAAACTTCTGCAAACCAAACATACATAATATTATTAATGCGCACCAATAAGAAACAAATCTTTTCTGTAGCTCATAGAATAACTCATGACAATATTTAGAGAGAATTTAAATAGAAAGTTATAATTACATTTTTTTGGACCCCAAACATACAGTATCTACAAAAATGTGTAATACAGTCCTATTGCATAAATACCAAACATTACAGTTAATTTGATGTGCTCCATATAATAATACACTGAATGTCTGCACACTGAACAAAAATATAAAGTAAAAAAAGAATAAAAGAATGTCTGAGACAAAATATTTGCATTAAATAATATATTTTTGGTTTAATGCAGTTCAGCCCCCGACCCCCAAAATAAAGGTTCAGGAAAGAGGGGACCCCCACTGTATCTGAAAGTGGTTGAACACAAACATGAACATTGAAGAACAGTCATGTGGAGACAGGACCATCTATAAGGGGGAATAAAGGGGGGAGACTTTTGGGGCTTTTGAGCTTTTTTTTAAAAAACCACAGAAATTGGTTAAAAGTTGAAAATGAGGCTAAAAACAGACAGAAAAAGTGGTGAAAAAGGTTCAAAGTGTCAATATTGGTGCAATGAGTTTAAATTTATAAATAATAGGCATGAAATATGGTGAAATGAGGTTAAAATAATAACAATAATGGGTCAACATATGTGACTCAAAAATGGCCTCAAATTGTTCAAAAAAATGTCTTAGTTTCTTAAAGGCATCTGGTGACCCCCTCCCAATGGGTCACGACCCAAAGGTTGAGAACCCCTGGTGTAATGGTTTTCATTTCCTGTCTGCAGTCTTATTTTGTTAATACATCCATTTAATGACTTCTGATAATCACTGTGATGTTATACATGTGTTTGTGTTGATCAAGATCAATAATTATTATTATTACTAGTACAGTGCCCGTCAGAAGTATGTATTCATATAGTGGGAGGAGCTTAAGTAGAGTTGTCAATTACAGTGAAGAAAATAAGTATTTGAACACCCTGCTATTTTGCAAGTTCTCCCACTTAGAAATCATGGAGGGGTCTGGAATTTTCATGGAAGGTGCATGTCCACTGTATGAGAGATAACCTAAAAAGAAAAATCCAGAAATCACAATCTATGATTTTTTAACAATGTATTCGTGTGATACAGCTGAAAATAAGTATTTGAACACCTGTCTATCAGCTAGAATTCTGACCCTCAAAGACCTGTTAGTCCACCTTTAAAAGTCCTCGTCCACTCCACTATTATCCTGAATCAGATGCACCTGTGTGAGGTGGTTAGCTGCATAAAGACACCTGTCCACCCCATACAATCAGTAAGACCCAAACAGTCAGCATGGCTAAGAGCAAAGAGCTGTCCAAAGACACCAGAGACTAAATTGTACAACTCCACAAGGCTGGAAAGGACTACGGAGAAATTGCAAAGCAGCTTGGTGAAAAAAGGTCCACTGTTGGAGCAATCATTAGAAAATGGAAAAAGCTAAACATGACGGACAATCTCAATCGGAGTGGAGCCCCATGCAAGATATCACCTCGTGGGGTCTCAATGATGCTAAGAAAGGTGAGGAATCAGCCCAGGACTACACGGCAGGACATGGTCAATGACCTGAAAAGAGCTGGGACCACTGTTTCCATGGTCACTGTTGGTAATACACTAAGACGTCATGGTTTGAAATCATGCATGGCACGGAAGGTTCCCCTGCTTAAACCAGCACATGTTAAGGCCCGTCTTAAGTTTGCCAATGACCATTTGGATGATCCAGAGGAGTCATGGGAGAAAGTTTTGTGGTCAGATGAGACCAAGATGGACCTTTTTGGTCATAATTCCACTATGCGTGTTTGGAGGAAGAAGAATGATGCGTACCATCCCAAGAACACCATCCCTACTGTGAAGCATGGGGGTGGTAGCATCATGCTTTGGGGGTGTTTTTCTGCTCATGGGACAGGACGACTGTACTGTATTAAGGAGAGGATGACTGCAGCCATGTATTTTGAGATATTGGCCAAAAACCTCCTTCCCTCAGTCAGATCATTGAAGATGAGTCGTGGCTGGATCTTCCAACATGACAATGACCCAAAGCACACAGCCAGGAAAACCAAGGAGTGGCTTCGTAAGAAGCATATCAAGGTTCTGGAGTGGCCTAGCCAGTCTCCAGACCTAAATCCAATTGAAAATCTTTGGAGGGAGCTGAAAGTCCGTGTTACTCAGCGACAGCCCAGAAAGCTGACTGATCTAGAGAAGATCTGTGTGGAGGAGTGGGCCAAAATCCCTCCTGCAGTCTGTGCAAACCTGGTGAAGAACTACAGGAAACGTTTGACCTCTGTAATTGCAAACAAAGGCTACTCTACCAAATATTAACGTTGGTGTTCAAATACTTATTTTCAGCTGTATCACACGAATAAATTGTTAAAAAATCATAGATTGTGATTTCTGGATTTTTCTTTTTAGGTTATCTCTCATACAGTGGACATGCACCTTCCATGAAAATTCCAGACCCCTCCATAATTTCTAAGTGGGAGAACTTGCAAAATAGCAGGGTGTTCAAATACTTATTTTCTTCACTGTATGTCCAAATGAGTATGTGTTATAAGGTTGTATGTACAGTACATAGAGGTGTACATACTGTACTGTACTCTGTTGTGTTATAAAGGGTTTATTTGTGGGTGTAAAATAAAATAGTGTGCGATTTATGTGGTGAGACATGAACATGATAAAATGATAAATACAGTGTGTTTGTTGTTAAAAAGTATCTATTGATTATTTCCCACTGATAATCTTTCCCTATAGTTGTGTGTCTAATAGTGTGTATATTTCTGTTTCCTGCACTTGATCTTGGTTTGTTGAGTTATAATACATTTAATTCATCAATTTTTCAGGTTATTTTGTCCTTGTGGATGTTAATCATCAGTTTGTCTAAAGGTTTACTCAGACACTCCAAATTAAACTTAATTGAAAGAATCACTCAAAATCTCGTCACATTTTCTTTGAACACTTTATTGTGAAAGGCTCTCAAACATTTTTGTGAGAAGTGTTAAAAATGTGAAGAAGTGCTTGATGTTGAGGAGGTCTCACATCTCTGAGTAGAAACTTTTATTTCCTCTAACAAAGACGATGTTAGTAATGATGTTGGGGGGGGGTGACTTATGATCATGAAAGCCAAAATAACTGATCTGAGGGTCACATGATCAACATTCATTAACACAAAAACAACAAAGGGGTTGGTGGGTTTTGTGTCATTGTTTTGGTGATTTTGTGTGTTATAAACTATTTTATATTTTTTTTGTCTGTAATTTTCCAGATTTCTAGAAGTTATTTTGTGCTTTAACTTTGGGGGCCATACAACATTAGAGCGAGGGCTGCGTGGGGCCCCCAGGCCCCTATGTCCTGGTGATCCCTCCCCATCAGCTGCTTATTTTCAGTTTAATTCTAAAAGCTTGTATTTGTTCCAAAGTAGTGAAATATATACACTATACAGCACCTAAAAACACACTTTACTGTAACAATGTGACTCTGAAATATTGATATTTCTCCACAGAATAGAGGGTTTTATTTCTTTGTGGTCCTGTTTTAACTCATCAGTCCCTGTTTATTTTCTTGTGTAATATTTAAATGTTCTACTTAGTGTGATTAATGACGTCACTACTGTAACCTCTAAATATATCATATATTCACTTTCTGGTCTCCATCACTCAGTAAAAGCTCTTGGTTCTGAAATTCCTTTTCCTCATTTTTCTGCCACTAACGATGGTAGAATCTCATTGGTCAGCAGCTCGTTTAGATGGAAATCCATTCATGAGCTGCTTTGATTATTTATGGAAGAATGTGGGCGTGTCCAGGGCAGGACAGGAAGTGAATTCATCTGTGTAACCTTTTAGCGAGGCTGTGGTTTATAAAGAGTAAAGTGTGTGTAGGTGAGATCAGCACGGTTTGATATATATTTTAATGATGAATGATTAACATTAATCACATCAATATGAAGGTTTTCACTACAGTGATAACGTAAGCTCAGATGCTGAGGTTTTTTCTTCCGTCTTCATCATTTCAGTGATATATATGTTCACCAATCAGAAATGCTGAGAATCACCTTCCTGGGCTGCTGACCAATCAGAGATGGTTACAGGACACATGCTCAGTTGAGTGCGCTAACAAAAGCTACACTAGGGTCCTATAAAATTCACGCTAACAGAATCACGTAATCGACCAATGAAAACAGAATCTACCGTTGAACGTAGAAATGGACAGAACCAGGTTGAAACGCTGTCACTGTGAGAAAAAGGAGCTTTTTGTGGGGAAATGTTTGGGGGATCGTTTATTATGGTGCACCCCCGCCCCTAACCCCCCCATCCTGGCTGCTTCAAACACACTAAACACCGTCTAACCTGGTAATAAACTCCACTAATCATCAGTGACTCCTAAACCAGAGCCACCAGTGCCTGTTTAACTTTAACGTGTCTATGAAACTCAGTCTGTTTCTCATGTAGCGCTGCTGTGCTCTGTGAAAACATGAGTCAGCATTAATCATCTTCACCTGCTCAGAGCGTTCTAACATCTCATCAGATCTACAGAACATCTGTGGATAAAGTTGTTCTGTTGTTGTGGACGAGATCATCAATACCAGTGATTGTAGAGTCTGAGACATCATAGATTATTGATCACTTCTGATACTGTGAATATTCTGACCCCTAGTGGTGAAATAACTGATGTATCCTTGTATCTATTTAGTTTTGTTTAATCAGGATCATTTAAATTAAGTTAATTTAAACTAAATTTATCAAAACTTAATCAATAAACCTGATCAGATCCAGTAAACCATTGATCCCTGAGAGGAAATATGGTGACATTAATGCTGTTCTCATACATCTTTATATGATATATAAATAATCTTACTTTATTTTTGACATACTTTTTTGTTTAATTATGAGTTTTTTATTTATTAGTATTTATTTTGTTTCCTCACAGGAGTTAAAAACTAATATTTTAAGAAAAAATTTATACATTTTTCTAAAAAACTGATGCGTAAAACACTGAATTTGGAAAAAAATGCAATGCATATGCATTTAAATATATAAAATATTTTTTGAAAATCGTAAATCAAATCTCAATCGTAATATCTGTATCGCAATTAGGTTTTTTGTCAAAATCGTGCAGCCGTAGTGTATTTACAGATTTTTGGTGCACGCACACATTAACATTCAACTCAATATTTTATAGTTTATATATAATAATAAATGAGGCCCCTGGTCACCTGGGACACAGTAAATACACAGTGTATCAAACTCTTTTTAGTTCAAACACAGAGCAGTTTAATCTCAAAGTGTGCCACAGATTATAGGAGGTAAAACCCTAGTTTACACTCCAATAATAGTATTTAAAGTATGTCAGACACTGACAATATCCAACAATAAGTGACAGATATCAGTCCCTGCAGGAGCTTAATTTTCTTTGATTTTGTGACCAATTTCTATTTAATTTGGGAAAATTTTAGGGAATGATTTGAAGAAAATTGTAGGATTTTGGAAAAATGTAGAGTACTTACAAGGATTTGAGCTTAAAAATGAAAACATGCGCAGTTTCATAGAATTTGTATTGAGAATTAGTTGGTGATTTACACAATGAGTCAGGTTTTCTCTGTCATTTTTACTTTCACCTGCAGGCTGAATTAGGAGCTTTGAAGGGCCGGATTTGGCCCCCGTGCCTCGAGTTTGACACGTGACCTGTGGTGTAAGCGTGTAAACACACTGAGAGACTGTTTTAAAGTGTTTAAACAACATAAAAATCACTTACTACTGTTGCTTCTTTTAATATTTCAACCAAATATAACCAGATGAAATATGTATGACTTACTCAGATGTTGAATGATGTGATCGATGGTGGCTTTAAACAGAGAGTTCATGGCGTCTGGATTCATCCTCAGCATTCCTTGAGACGACCACTTCACAAAGTCCACACTGTAGAAAATAGAAGAGAAGAACAGTCACACACATAGATCTATAGGTGAGAGTGACATCACAGACATTAACGCCGTAAGCGTTAGGGGGTTCCTAAACTGTTCACTGTCCTGTACCCCTTCAGACCTTTAACCTGAACCCATGTACCTCATACTGCTGAACACTTAAAAACATAATAATGTAATATAATATACAATGTAGCCCTACAGTGACTATAATCATCTGTAAACACACAAGAAAACATCTTATTCAGAATTATCACTTGATTTATTTCCTGTGAGATAAAACAATCTCTCTTAATCACCTTTAAAGGGGGGCATCATGTTTTTTTCTGGCACATAGTAAAATTCTATAGCATACTCAAATAACTATGTTACCCCAAATATAAAAAAGAACTCAGTTTCCCTCTGTAACATGTTCATGGCGCTTTGATTTTGCCTCTGCCTCTTTAAGAAACTCCTTGCCTGTCTGACACGCCCATAAACACACCGCCTTCAGCACGTCATCCCAACACGCATGGACGCTGTTTACTTCTGTTTTTCCGTGCGCTGTATTTGGATACTTTCTACATTTTTTTAATCTTTATTTTGAACAATGGCAACGCAGGATATCTCTCTCAGGTGTTGCTAATTGCAACTGCAGCTGTTTTAACAGACGTGTGTCCTGGACGCGGCGGGAGGGGAGCGAGTTTTACTATTTATTTTTCAATCTGTACATAAATGAGTACAGACAACATACTGTACGCCAGGGGTTTCTTACAAAAGTATTTAAGTAAATTAAAAGCTAATTCTGCAGAGGTGGGTGCTGTGGGTTGAACTGAGGTGGAGAACATAGGAAGGGGGAGGGGCCTTGTCCCCGTGAGCAAAACAGCAGGAAAATAGCTGCTGGCTAGATACGTAAATCACTGTGAGCAACACTGGAGGGGTGAGAGGATGAACAGAACTCTGTAATGTTTGGATTCATTTGAGAATGTTTTATATTTTATTTTCATGTTTGTCAAAGCTGAAAATCCACTTTCACACAAGTGCATGGTGGTAAAGGACATCAAGCATGTTTAGCTAGCTCAAAGCAGTGTAGCTCTCGTCATTTTTGATGAGATAGTTTCTCAGTCACCACTAGAGGGCAGTCTGACAGAGGCGAATGTGTGAGTTTATACCCGTCTCTGAGTTGCACTATTTCCCGTCACCGCAAACCAGGTTTGATGAATTGCATCGCGTCAACTGCATTAATTTATTTACATTTCCTCCTCCCATTTTTTTGCTCCCCTTCTGTGATCCGCCTACTTTACATATTCATCAGAGGGCAAACGCGCTAAATGCATTGTGGGTGCATTGTGACGCGCTGAACACGTGCAGTACTGATTCCCTGAGATTTGTACCCCTTAGAGTGACGTTTGCACACGTTTTAATACCCCTAAACCTTGGCCGCATTCTCAATTTTAAAATTTCAGTCTTATGCTATTTTTCACCATTTGTTCTAAGAACCCCAACAACATAGTATTTATGTTTATTTATGTCTATAGACGCAGACGTCACTTTATTACCATAGCGATTGTTTTTTGCTAGCCACACACACTTGTTATCGTTTTCAACCAAAAAACTGGATATTACAGAAAAACATGGATATTTAAGGGGCTCTTGTGATTGTGAGTCCGACAGACGCTGCTACAGGGTGTGTTTGTGTGTGTGTGTGTGTGTGGCAGTAGCAGCGGAGTCAGTCAGCTGTTTCAAACACTCACCAGAGCTTCTACGTCACTTACTTGTCACCTTTGCGTATTCTGACCACAGAACTAGTCCATTTAAGACGATAGTCCACTATTTTGTCCAACCGCTGCGTCGCATTGTGTCACAAACACGTCAGGTCATGTCAAAGAAGATACGAGGCGATATAACGAATACTAAAAATGGAACTGATTGTGGGCAATCACACTGCGCTTCAGATTATCTATATACTGAATGTAAATATATTATCTAGTCATTAAGGGATGTTGATCAGTCCTTTTTATTAACCCTAACCCCTCCCTGGGTGCTACACCGTGGCTGCCCACTGCTCCTCAAGGAGGAGTTAAATTCAGAGAACACATTTAGTGTATGTAGCTTTACATATATGACTATAAAGTATAAAGTATAATATATAATCTATATTAAGTGTTTGTTTTAGCTATGAGGTAGTTTGAGAGGGAGGAGCTCACATTCTATAGGGTAGAAGGAGCCAGGATTGTCGGGAGGAGAAGTTTCCACGATGTGACGTCACAACGCAAGAAAAATCCAACTGTTCCGTTTGGAGCTGATTTTTTTTTTTTTACAAAATGTGTAATAACAAGGGAGGGAGGAAACATAACTTTTTCTACTTTGTCCCTCTGAATGAGGCTAAAGAATGTATATCACTGTAACTAAACCATTAGAAAGTCAATTTTCATAATACTGCCCTTTCAAATTAAAACAAGTTCTGATGAACTATGGCCGGGGCTGTGGAACGTCTCCGCGCCGAATAACACATACCACGTTCCCGAGAATTCATTCAAATGACTCGGTTCCACCGAGGAAAAAAATGTCTCAGAGAGGCTCTAGACATCTGCTCATAGAATATCCATGTCAGATTACAGCCAGAGTCAACGAGCAATAACGGAGGAGTAGTTATTTGTAAAATAAGGTCCCCGGGGGCCCCCTGGCATGGGGGGTAACGGGCCCCATTTATATATTGGCATGTGCCAATGATTCAGTACTACCAACACATCCATAGATTATAGCGACCAAATTTTAGCCTGATCCATTAATGAATAACAGAGGAGTAGTGATTTTAACTAGTGTACACAACAATAAAAAGAAGAACAAAGTGAGGGTGCTTTGAGTCCCTTAGCCCGGCCTAAAAACTGCATCCTATATGTCGGAAAATTAGGACTGTAATCAACCAAGGAAATGGTTGGTCAACCAAGACTATGGCACACGTAACGATAAGTCGAAAAAAAAAAAAAAAAAAAAGGAGAATGAATGAGCAGGTGCAGAGGAGGACGAGGAGAAAGAAAAAGTTAGTGTTTTGTGGCGCTGATTTGTTTTTAAACACAGACCATTTATGATATGAACCTTATTCAAGCTTTGACCAGAACCTGACAAAGCAAAAGTGAAACCTACAGGTCTGACAGACATTATGTATTTATATCAGAGCCTGACCTGAAACCCACAATTAAAAACTATGATTTTTTCATACAAATGACATATTTACGTTAGTTTTAGTGGTAAGCCTGCTTTTATTAATAAACTGTTGTCAACATCAGGTCAGTGCACGGGGAAACAAACACACGTCAAACACAGGTGTGCAGTGTGCCCCGCGGCGCAAGAGACAGCAGTGGATCTATTTACATCATCCATGTATCAAATATAAGGATAATCCATGTTCTTGTGCAACAGTGGATGCTTGTGCTTCAAGCCTGTCTTAATTTGTTCCCTCTCTGCTTTGATCTGCTCTGAGGACAGTACACTGCAGCACAGCACTCACTCACACAAAGCTGTTGCTGGACATAAAATCATGTTTATGCATTAAACACATTATATTGATATTTGATCCTTATCACCTAAATAAGCGCATTGCATTTTTTTTTTAAACGGTATTGAAACTAATATCATTGCTGGTCGACCAATGAAAATCTTGGTCGACCACGACGGCATCGACCAATTAGTCGACTAAACGACCAACGTTGGCAGCCCTACAGTAAATACAGCACTTGGACTGTAACACTGCAAAAGGAATCTGGTGACAAATATTTTAAAAGCTGAAAAAAACCACAGACTGCATGAGAACAGGAGCAGGACCATAAAGCTGATGGTGGAGACCAGGTGGAGTAAATCCTAAACATTTCTGTCCTGGTCCAGGACCTGAGGAGGGGAAAGTGCTGTAGCAGGATGTGCTCTGTGTATTTTAGTCCCACTAATAATAACCACACCCTGTGGCCTCTGATGGATTCTCTAATGAATCCTGATCCAATCAATAGTTCCATTTGCAAGAATCCCGTGTGTGTCATTCTAAGGTCGAATGGGTTCGCCGCAAACTTTTCCAATACATAGTGTAAGACTGACTTCCTGTTTGTCCTCAGAAGAGCCTGATGGTCACAGAGGGCTCAGGTTTCAGCCACATAAAGATCTTTTAATGTGTCTCAGTGTGGCTTTAGGAAAGTCCACACAGACATGAGACGAGGCCATTAAAACCTAGACGCCACGAGGTCCCACACCCTTTATAACCCCCTCCCCCCAATGACAGCAGTGATAAATAAAGTCACAGTGCTCTGACTCAGCTGTTTAGGGATACATGCATTTCACTGAGTTAATCTATACGGTGTATGTAGGATGGAACTATAAAATATGTTGTAATTAGCCGTGTGAATAAATTAAAAATCATAACTGAGTTCCAAAATCTTGCAGTAAATAATTATGATTAATCACATCTTGTGAATTTGTAAAGGACACACTAAAATAAGAAGTTTATTCAGTTACATCTTTTAAAATAAAATGTGTATTCATTGTATTTTTTTTTCACAAAGAAAAACAGTAAAAATTGTTGAGTGTGAACCATTCAGACTTTGTTATTGGTTAGTCTGTTATTACCAAAAATATTACTGATTTAAAAATAACAAAGACTGGCCATTATAATAAAGAATGTAACTTATTCAGCAGGATTAGTAAATTCCAGTAAGAATATGAGAGAAGTGCAGAAAAAATGTTGAAAATTGAAATGTGTTCAGACACAAACTGTTGCTCTTTTACATTCAGTTGCTGAGGCACAGCAGTCTGTGCACATTACTGCACTACTTAAATTCTATTACTACTAGTATCATTATTATTATCAATAACAATAAAGGTAATGACAGTATTATCCCAGTGTCCCCAGTGCTGCTCACAGGCTTCTGTAGATTAACTCCCAGTCAAAGCAAATGTTTGCAGACTCAGTCCACAGAGGTAAGCTCCAGACTCACATACCCAAAACAAATTTAAATTTTATAAACTTCCTACATGACCTACATGGCAATTTTTTGTTCAGATTGAAGTTGGACCCTTAGTGGTTACAGATGATGTGAAATTTTGGAAATATACCGTATGATATCAAGTGACAAAAATAGTGGTTAAGGAAGCTGGCCTTGTAATCAGAGGGTTCCCGGTTCAAACCTCACCTGGGCCATCACTGTGGGATGTTGAGCAAGACCCTCAACCCTGAACTGCTCCCCAGGGATGGGTTAAAATGACAAATTTCAATATATGTGCAACAACATTTACATGACAATAAAGGCTTAAAAAGCCCAATTTAAATTTAATGTATTTAAAACAAATCATGTTTTAAATACATCAATCTGTAGTCCTCCCCAAAAAACCTAGAGATTTACATCAAATATAAAGTCAGTATGGAAGGTTAAAAAAATGAAATAATCTATCTATAATGCAAAAAAAGGTCTGCCTGCGCGTGTGTGGAGCGAATATCTCCCCGACGCGGTATCTGTTCAACCTGAAACTTTGTCAAATACCCCAAGTGTGTGATGGTACCCAGAAGTTATTGACGGGCAATGGCCGCGGCTGTGTTGAAAGCTAACTGTGAAAAATGCATATTTCTCTCTGGATACAGCATAATAAACGCTGATATTTTCACCACGTGCTATTTTACCAAATGCGCACCTTGGCTGTACATGCTGAATGCACACAGAGCCGTTTAGAGAGAGAGTTACGACAACGAAAACGTTCCCGGAAGTTTCAAATAGTTCCCGCGGGTCCGTTTTTTTTTTCTCTACGCAAGCATTTCAACAACCTGTGAAGGAGTATGTGCATGCGCGCGGCTGATGCGTGTGCGTGTGAGAGAACTCACGGAGGAGATGGAGAGTCTCACACGGCAAAGCAGGTAGAGAGACACACACACACACACACACACATCTCAAACCATTCCCTCACCACACATACAGTATTTTTAATAAAATTATACTAAATGAGTAAAATAAAACACAAACTAAATCATATTTATACAAAAAGTGCACAAAACTACAACAGAAATATACAGAAGGTTCCAAAAATGAAAACTGGAGCTGCCCCCGCCGGCGGGTCCATTGGGGTTGAAGAGGTTAAAGTGACAGCTGTCAGTACTTACAGGGATGCAGTGGTCACATGTTAGCACCACTGACTTTGCACTTCCTCATGGGTCAATAATAAGCCCAGCCCACCTCTCTTAGTCGCTGATCATTCTCCATATTAATATATAGAACACAGTTTATCTGTCTAAATTTGTAAAAGAAAGTTCTTCATTTTTTCTTTTTTTAAAAACAATCAATACAAATATTTTTGAAACAAATTAATGCAGAAAAATTGGTGCTGAAACGTAATGTGATAACACTACAGGTGTGGTTGTAATATCAAACTACAAAAATTAGAGATCAGGCGCAAAACAAACTCACACACAAGGAGAACATGTCAGCAGATACACGCACGCACTCGCACGCACACGCACGCGCACACGCACACGCACACACACACACACACACACACACACACACGAACACACAGATAATCAGAAGATTATCCCGTGTTCTGAGGTTTGCTCAGGGTTAATCTGTCCTGATAATCTGATTCTAAATATTAAACCTGTTCAATATTTCTGATTAAAACTAACTCATGACACCTGATTTGTGACATGTAACAGAATGTAGCCAATCAGGAACCAGCTGACTGAGAAACACGTAATGCTGCATTCAAGAAAACTCGGAACTCTGCAGTTGAAAATTCCTATTTCAAATTCAACTGAGTTCAGCGGCAGCACGTGGAAATATTTCTATCATAGCTGAACGATATGATACTAGATTATTCTTCCTGATTTTACTGAGTAGGACTTCCACCTTCAGGTGGCGTTCAAAGTCACTTTAACCAGTATGAAAATTTCACACCACGGTTATAGTGACCAAAACTATCACGGTTATCGGTATACCGCGGTATTTTTAAAATGTCTTCAAAATGTTGAAAAAACACTGATAAATTGAAATAATTTCACCGAAATTTATAATTAAATAGATTTGTCATATATTAAAGTCCTAACAATAACAACCTGAACAAAACAAAGTTAACAATAATTAAGTATAAAAAAATGTGCAAGATAAAAATTAAATACAGTAAATACAAAGACATCAAAGCTGTGCAACATTAACTATAGTCACAGTAAAAAAAAGTTTGTTTTTTTTTATATAAAAACGGTTCAAAATAAACATTATAGTAACAATAAAAATAAGTAATAATAAAAATCTCAAAACTGCAACAATGCAATAATGACCACAGGTGTAATTTCACATTAAGTAAACTTGAATAAGTTTGTTGACATGTTGTCTCTCTCTGCTGCGTGCGTGTGTGCGTGTGTGTGCGCGTGGGGGGGTGGATCACTTCTAAACACACACACCAGTCTAACACACATGTACGTGTCTAACTTTCACTAAACTTACCTAATGTCAGTAGTTAGGTGTAGACACAGGTGTGGTGTGAGTGAAACTATAGTGATCAGGTGACCTTCACTATGTAGAAACGTCTACGTGATGTAAACACTTAGAAAACAATTATTTGGCGTCCAGGCAAGCAGGCATATATGGACTTGATTTTATATAGAGCTTTATCACCACTGAAACAATCTCAAAGCTCTTTACATATCAGCTCATTCACCCAATCACTCTCACATTCACACACCAGTGGAACAGGACTGACATGCAAGGCACTAGTCGACCACTGGGAGCAACTTAGGGTTCAGTGTCTTGCCCAAGGACACTTCGACACATAGTCAGGTACTGGGATCGAACCCCCAACCTCTCGATCAGAAGACGACCCTCTACCACCTGAGCCACGGTCGCACGCACGTCAGTAAGTGTGTGTGAGTGTTGTATTCTGTCCAGTCACAGCAATGATCTGACTCTATGAACGGGTGTAGTGACACAGACTGTAACCAGACTAAATGATGGTTTGTTATACACTCACAGGCACGCACGCACATAGTGAAGGTCACCTGATCACTATAGCTTCACTCACGCCACACCTGTGTCTACGTGTGACTGATATATTTATGTTTGTTAGGTGTACATCCAGGTGTGGTGTAGGTGTGCAGACACTTTAATGTGTATGTACATTAAAGCGTCTGCAGACGTGTTAACACGTCTACAAACACACATGCAGACGTGACTTGAGCATTGTGCCCGTCTACCCATTCTAAGTCTATGGGAAATGTAGATCAGACGTACAGGCTAGATCGATAGACTGGTGCGCATGAATTTAGAAGCGATCCACCCCCCATAGTGTGTGTGTGTGTGTGTGTGTGTCTTTGTTTGCACTCACTTGCTCTTGCGCAGGGCATGCTCCACACTGTGTCCTCTGAACTTCTTGTAGTAGTCGATGAAGGAGAAGGGCAGGTTGATGTTGAGGGGGTTGCTCCTATCGGGGGCGGCCGCCCTCTTCCGGGACTCAAACGCGATCATCAGGTCCACCCAGGCAGCTGGCCGCTTGATCTTAAACTGGTCAATAAAATCCTGACCAAAAATCCTACACAAGAGCTTCTCGAACTCATAATCAATCCCAATGGATCCGTACGGACCACCTGTGAGAGGAAGGTTCTGTTTGGAAACCAGACGGAAACGCTTTGGAACTTTTGCTCTACAGATACGTACCAGAAGCTTTGTAGAGCTCCTTCAGATGACCTTCAGGGAGACGGATCTGATGCACAGTCAGGTCTACGGTTCCTCCACCACAGTCCACCACTACGTAACGGTCTCCTGCAAAGAAGGCAAAGCTCCAGAAAACTGTGGCACGGAAACCTAAACCTACATTAGTCTAAGCTTATCTTTAGAAACCAAAGTCACTGCGTTGGCTCTGATTATAGACCATCTAATGTTTCTTTTTAACAGTTCTAAATAAATATGTATTTGCTCTAGGTAAAAACTTCTTTGTAACAGTTCTAGGTTAATACTTATTTGTTCTAGGTAAATATTTCTATGTTCTAGGTAAATACTTCTTCATAACAGTTCAAAATAAATATTTCTTTGTTCTAGGTAAATATTCCTTTGTAATAGTTCTACATAAATACTTATATGTTCTAGGTAAATATTTTTTTATAACTGTTCTAGGTAAATACTTCTTTGTTCTAGGTAAATACTTCTTTGTTCTAGGTAAATACTTATTTGTTCTAGGTAAATACTTCTTTGTTCTAGGTAAATACTTCTTTGTTCTAGGTAAATACTTCTTTGTTCTAGGTAAATACTTCTTTGTTCTAGGTAAATACTTCTTTGTTTTAGGTAAATACTTCTTTGTTCTAGGTAAATACTTCTTTGTTCTAGGTAAATACTTCTTTGTTCTAGGTAAATACTTCTTTGTTCTAGGTAAATACGGCCCGCAAGGAGAATAAGTTCATCATTTTGTACATTTGAGTTGTAAACTTGCAATCATTATAAAAAAATCACCATAAGGTTTAGTTTGAGATATATCAGTCACTCCAGATTCATGAAATTAATACTTGGACTTATAAATTTATAGTTTTTGATCACCAATTGTTAACCAGAACTGTCATTTTCTTCTAAAACACTAGAATTTCACCCAAATAACTCCTCAAATTATGTAAAAATTTTGAAGAAAAAAAAAGGTCCACAAATATTAAAACTCCTGTAATATTATCAATATCTTGAGTTACTAATATCTGTGACTTATCTTTGAAAGTACATTATAAACAGATTTAGCAGTTAAAGTATTCACTTCAAAGTGTACGGATACCTGATAGTGTAACTTTTAAAGGTACTGAGCGATGCAGGAAATGACTTTTGTTGTTCATTTCTGAGTGTTTTAGGCATTAAAACTTTGTATAAAAACCAACCTAAATTAAACATCTGGCAACCCAAAAGGTATTAAGAGTAGTGATTTTAGACATACATCCTGTCCTTATAGTTCTATTCTAGTTCTTATAACTCTATGTTGTTTTATTTAAAAATGTGAACAAAGTAACCTGACTGATGATTAGAAAACAAAAACACACGTATCTAAACAAACCATGCATTCACACGTTGGAGGAAGTCAGAGAGAAAAACAGAGAAGTTTGAACATGTTAGTTATGGACAAGCTGCTACGTGCACAAAGTCTGAAAAGTGATGTGATGACCTCACATACAGTATATATTTATATATTCAGTAAAATAGTCAATCCTACCATGAACAGCTCCCTCTGCTGTTTGATAGTAGCTAAAGTTGTTTGAGTAAATGTAATCAAGTACTCAAAAGTACTAAATACTAAAAACTTCCAAATAAAGTTGAAAAGATAGAAAGTCAAAAGTAAGATAAGTACAATACTGAGGTATATAAGAATAATATTCTTCTGTACTGAGAGGATTATGGATCCATTTCAATTTCCCACGACGAGAAATGATCGACTCCCAAAAATCCACTTTTGAAATAAATAAATCACAGCTCCTGCATATTAGGAATTTTAAATACAATCTTACAGTGTGTAGAAGAAGATACATTAACTACAACATCACCTCTAAATTGAGTAAATGTATAAATGTAATAAAGTATCGAATGAAAGCACATCTAACGTGTGTAGTTGTTGTGTTGTTTAGTGAGCCGTGTCACACACTGCCTGCTTAAAGCAAAGGGATAGTTTTCATCTGGAAGGAAGAGAAAAAGAAAGAGAAACAGAGTAAAAGAAGAGAGAAACTCTACCTTCTTCCAGCTCCGACCAAAGCTCCCCTACGACATTTTCCACCAAAAAGGTGCGGCTCTGTCGGTTGCGGCGGACATGCTCCTTAGCTGGTTGTTAGGGGAGAGAGAATGTTGGAGTGAGAGAGTGATGGAGGAGTGAAGCTCTGCTCTGTGAGGAGGTGGTGCTGTGATAGACACATACTGTACATGCATAACCACAGATATACGGCACATAAGATGAACTAGGGATGTAACGATTTATCGTAAGGCAGTTAAAAATTGATTCAAAAGTATCACGGTTGACATCAATGCTATGAAAATTGAATCGCAGTACTATATATTCTTTTTGCATTATTTTATTGCATAATTGTGACCATCACCAGCCCTCCCTAAGGAAGGGTAAGAAACACTTTATTAAAGGGAGAATATAAAAAGAGAAAGCAGTGTTACACCTAGGTGAGGGGGTGGTGGGGTGGAGGGGGAAGAGAGCAGGGAGGAGCGATACAAGGTAGAGAAATGGAAGTTGATTACTGTAAAGTGAGAGTGAGATGTGAAGTTGTAGGTGTGAGGCTTAACTATAATGGTGGTGGCTGTGGACAGAGGGAAGGAGTGAGTGGTAATACCTGAAACAGGTATTTGGGATCAACGTGTCTAAAGTTAAGCCCAGTACAAGTTTTATCCCACAGTCCAAGGCTAGTGCATCGTAGACCGATGTATGTGCAAGAAACCGCCACTGCAAACCCAAGCACTGCCCCGAACCCAAGGACGCAGTCAGATTAGCAGAAAGAGCGGGAGCCAGGAAGCCCAGGCAACCCCCCCCGGCCAGACGCCCCCAAGACACCAAGCTGAGAGGCAGCCACTGCCCCCCACATACACACCCGAGAAAGCACCTCGGAGCCGAGGAACCGGCACACCCCGCCACCGCCCCAACCCCAAGGTCCCCCACCGACTACTTACTATAGAACCAGAATTTAAATTAATAGGCTTCTTCTTTATTTGTGTTATTCCTTTATTTATTTCATTCAAGATTTATTTTTAGTTAAATTGCATTGTTTTGAATAGTTTATCAAGGAATTCTTTTGACAATGAAAAATAAAAGGAAAATAGTACAGTTTTTTCTAGTTTTTTTCCCCAAAAAAATAAAGGAATATTTTTCAGTCATCATTTGTCTACAGTCCCATTTTGGAAAATAAATTGAGAGAGAATCGTATCGTGAACCCAGTATCGTGAATCGAATCGTATCGGGAGTTGAGTGAATCGTTACATCCCTAACATTTACACATCTTACAGCATTGAATGGATGTTCATCCATCTGCATAGACATATTCAGCAAAACAATGTGAGAAGATGTTAAAGTGTGTTAGTAAAGCTGCTTTCATTCAGGTCAGTCATTACATCACTCTAAGAACATCAGAGAGAGAGTTCAACAACACGTTTAGACAGCATCGGTCAGACGTAGGCAACTGGTGGTCCAAAATACATTGACATAATTACTCCAAAAATATTAAAAAAACAAAACAAAAACACATACAATGAGAGAAAATGTTTTATACCATGACATAAAAACCAATAAATGAGAAAGAAAAACTACACAAAAGGACAACAAAAATATTAAAAAATGTGTGCTCTCAACATTAACATGTTAATTTAGTCCAGTCTGTTGACTGACCCATGACCTTTGGTTTTTTGTGAAGACATAGACATAGGCTATGCTACAGGAGGGAGCTAGGCTATGCTACAGGAGAGAGCTAGGCTATGCTACAGGAGGGAGCTAGGCTACGCTACAGGAGAGAGCTAGGCTATGCTACCGGAGAGAGCTAGGCTACGCTACAGGAGGGAGCTAGGTTATACTACAGGAGAGAACGAGGCTACGCTACAGGAGGGAGCAAGGCTACGTTACGTTAGGGAACAAGACTACGCTACGGGAGGGAGCTAGGCTACGCTACAGGAGGGAGCTAGGTTATACTACAGGAGAGAACGAGGCTACGCTACAGGAGGGAGCAAGGCTACGTTACGTTAGGGAACAAGACTACGCTACGGGAGGGAGCTAGGCTATGCTACGGGAGGGAGATAGGCTACACTACAGGAGAGAGCGAGGCTACGCTACAGGAGGGAGCAAGTCTACCCTACGGGAGGGAACAAGACTGCGCTACGGGAGGGAGCTAGGCTATGCTACGGGAGGGAGATAGGCTACGCTACGGGAGAGAGCAAGGCTATGCTACAGGAGAGAGCTAGGCTATGCTACGGGAGAAAGCTAGGCTAGGCTACAGGAGGGAGTAAGGCTACGCTACAGGAGAGAGCAAGGCTATGCTACAGGAGAGAGCTAAGCTATGCTACGGGAGGAAGCTAGGCTACAGGAGGGAGCAAGGATAGGCTACAGGAGGGAGTTAGGCTATACTATGGGAGAGAGCAAGGCTATGCTACAGGAGAGAGCAAGGCTATGCTAAAGGAGAGAGCTAGGCTATGCTACGGGAGGAAGCAAGGCTACGCTACAGGAAGGAGCTATGCTATGCTACGCTACAGGAGAGAGCAAGGCTATGCTACGGGAGGAAGCAAGGCTACGCTACAGGAGGGAGCTAGGCTACGCTACAGTAGGGAGCTAGGCTACGCTACAGTAGGGAGCTAGGCTACGCTGCAGTAGGGAGCTAGGCTACGCTACAGGAGGGAGCTAGGCTACGCTACAGTAGGGAGCTAGGCTACGCTACAGTAGGGAGCTAGGCTACGCTACAGTAGGGAGCTAGGCTACGCTACAGTAGGGAGCTAGGCTACGCTACAGGAGGGAGCTAGGCTACGCTACAGTAGGGAGCTAGGCTACGCTACAGTAGGGAGCTAGGCTACGCTACAGTAGGGAGCTAGGCTACGCTACAGTAGGGAGCTAGGCTACGCTACAATAGGGAGCTAGGCTACGCTACAGTAGGGAGCTAGGCTACGCTACAGTAGGGAGCTAGGCTACGCTACAAGAGGGTTAAAGTTCTGATTGGTCGTTATTTTAATGCTAACATCAATGTTGACATAATCACATGTTTGTGGCCCTGCTGTGATACAGGTTATTATCTCTGGTGTAGAATCTCATCATTGTTGTTACTATTGGCAGCAAATGATTTCTAATACATTAAAAAATGACTAAATGTAAATAATTGAAACAGATTACACAATACTCTACACTGTAACACACACAACTCTACAAGTACCAAGTTATTATAAATTAAGAACCAAACCAAGCATGTAAACATCTACACCTTCCACATAAAAACTCTTATTTATGAAATTAGAGTAAATTTATTAACAAATTTATAAACCATAAGGATTTAGTTTGATGAACATATAAAGAAAGTGTGTGTGTGTGTGTTACCTTGGTTCATTCCACTGCCCACGTTGTCTGTGGGGCTGAGTCCGTTCTGATTGGTCGGGGTCCCCAGGTCCACCATCTGATGGAGGCGGAGCTTACGGCAGTAGATGGAGGCTGCCTCTGGTTCCAGGGCGATGATGAGCTGCTCTGGGTTCTCACGACACACCAAACCAGACTAGGAGCAGAACCACAGAGACACTTTATTATTATTATTATTATTATTATTATTATTATTATTATTATTATTATTATTATTATTATTATTATCATCTCTGATAGAATGGACTGAGGAGATGTTTTAACTGCTGAATACATGTTGGTAGAAAGAGAGAGAACATCTGAATTAAACATTGTGTTAACTTATGGATATTTAAAAAGGTTTCAATCATAAATACTGAATATCTTTGTTAAATCAGACTCAGACTAAAGCCTGAATGGACCAACAATAACAGTCTGAGAATCATCCAAACACTAATCAAACGTGATGTAACTAAAACTTTCTGTAGGTTTGAGTAACTGTGAGATAAACCGGATTAACTTAAACAATTTACATTAAACTTCTCAGATCCAGGGACTCATCACAGAGGATAAAGTTTTTAAGGACCTCCTTCATAAATTAAACACATTTTTTAACATTTACACTGAAATATTTAACATCTTTGGAGAAAAAATGAACTTAAAGATAATCTGGACTAGTCTATAGAATATATAATGTGTTTAATGTGTCACCAATAAACAAAATATGAGCACATTTATTAACTGTTATCCATCAATACATTCATCATCACACTTCACAGAGATCATTTAGTGGACATGACAACTATGTTTTAATGCATTGGTTGACATATGGACTGTTTAGGACACTGTAATAACTATAACTATATGAAAACTTCACAGACCCCTAAGCTCTGGTTTGAGGACCTCTGTTATCGTCTTCACTGGATGTATTATCAACTGCAGCCTTACTTTTAGAATGTTTTAAATGTGTGTGTGGTTGTTTAGTATGTTTTATTTAATAATGTACATTACAGGTCAATAAATATGACTTAAAAACCAATGGAATCAATAACCTTCTGTGCTCAACAGCAGATGTGTGTGTCTGAGAGCAGGACAGAAACAGAACACAAAAGGAAAGTGATAAAGGCCGATGTGATTGGATAAAGGAGACAGTGGGTGTGGTTAGTGCTGTTTCCACCATCTGCAGCCAATCAAATGAGACCAAGTCCTGATGCTGAGTCACTGCAGACATCCTGCTCTCATCCATCTCATCCATCCTCTGTGTGTCCGACACCAGCCTTAACACCAGCGACACAAATACCACCGAGGAAGACGTCCTCACCGGAACGTTCTTATCTATAACGTGTTTATTTCCCTTGCTCGTATTTGCTGCAGGATGAAAGTAAAAAATAATGAAGGATTCCTACAGCTTTAGTCAAATTAAATAAAAGACTTTCTAAGAGTTTTTGATGTCGTTTGAAATTAAATTTAAGACCAACTTCACAACAAGGGGAGAAAAAAACACCACATCAATTACATAGGGTTAGGGTACATCATTTCCAATGTCTAGTACCCCTAAGGTAAACACACAAAAATACACAAAATGAAAGGAAAATATTCAGAATAACAGACTAAAATAATCAAAATCACTCTAAAAACACACAAAATTAGTAAAAAAAAAATAGCCAGAAATCTATGAAACAACAACAAAATCGCGACTGTGCAACGCTATGGTAAATTATAAAAACAATTTAAAGACAAATGTTATTTTCAAATGTGAGACTAATTACAATCATAAAATCAGACTTATTATGTGTTAAAATGTAAGACTTTTTAAACACTGATTTAAGACATTTTAATGACAATTAAGGCCTTATTTTTAGATTCATGAATTGAATGCCTTTTAAGACTTTTTAAGGATCCGTGGGAACCATGTGAAAAGAATGTTGGGATAAAAAGATGATTAATGTGTTATTAAAGACACAGCAGCTTCAGGCATGTCTGTGTAGTTTATATAAAGACAATGATTACTGACAGCTGTTTCAGGCTTTATTACAGTCAACAAACTGCTAGAATTATGACACTTCACCAGTTAAACAGGCTCCTGTCAAATTCTCATTCAAATTAAACACAAAATAACACAAGGAAAGCCATAATCCTCTATACGTTGATCAACACAACAGATGACGTTTTTCTAAAAGTTTCAGAGCAAGAACAATACTCAGGTTTCCATAGTAACTCAAATGTTCACACCCTAACACATAAATAAATAAATGAGCATTATAATATGTGCTGTATAAGACTGGCAGTATCGACCAGTATGATATATATATATACATAAGATATATATACTGTATTTTCTTGGCTATTGAACGCACCGCTGTATTGGCCGCATTCCAATAATTTAGCAATTTTCCAAGAAAAATTTGCATAAAGGCCACTCTGTGACATAGGCTGCACCCTATTGGCTGATGAGAGTGTCCTTCAAACGACTTGGCCAATCAGAACGGGCAGGTAGGAGAGCTCATTCTGATCATTTCCTGACGTTCGGAGAATGATCAGGTGACCTCCATCTTACCTTATACGCAGCCTCCCTCATGAACTGCTTAGCAGGCATTTTCCAAATGGCAGGAACCGTGATCACCCATCTCACATCATTGTTGTCAAAGTCTCCACCAGTTTGATCACTGAGCTCCTGTAGAGTGGAGCAGACACCTTTAGCCTTTTCATCACTTTGGTTTGGGTTTGTTTGAATAACAAGTTCTGATGAACTACGGCCTGGCCCGCGGAACGTCTCAGCGCCGAATTTCACGAACCACGTTCCCGAGAAATCAGTGAAATGACGCGGTTCCACCGAGTAAAAAAAGTTCTCAGAGAGGCTCTAGACATCCACTCATAGAACATCCATGTCAGATTACAGCCCGATTGAACGAGCATTAACGGAGGAGTAGTCATTTGATAAATGGGGCCTTGGCATCCCGGTGGCACATACGGAGTAATGAACCCCATTTATATATTGGTATGTGTCAATCATTCGATACCACCAACTGTTGCAATAAATAAATAAATAACAATAATAAATGAGAAAACGACTTTAATGGAAATTGCCGAAAAAAGTGGGTTTAGCCCTCGGACCCCTAATCAAATTGTGCAAGGCATAATCGTAACGTTGAATTACCTTTGAAACAATATATCACACCACTATGTTCTAGGGATGTCACAATTAATCGTAAGGCAGTTAAAAATCGATTCATAGGTATCACGGTTCATATCGATTTTCTGAAAATTGAATGGCAGTACTTTTTTTAAACAGCATATATTTTTCCTTCTTATGTGCAAATGCTGAGGCGGCAGGCGGAATCTGCTACTACTTTCTTTCTGGCTGCCTTCTACTTTTAAACATGTTCATAAATGATTCCTTACCCCTGTAGCACCGAAAGAATATCTGTAATATTACGTGAATATCTGTAAAAGTCACGTTTTTCTATTAGCTCTGTCTGCTAGCATAGCATCTCTTCTTCACTGCTAGAATATCTGCATCCCAACCAAATACTGGGTTACCAGCGCCCTCTGCTGGTCCAAACAAATATCTGACCTAAATACAGTGAAATTACTGTTTTTTTTTTAAAGTCCAATTGTTAAGGCACAAAATAAATTTTCAAATGCACTTTTTGATTGCATTGTTTACTATAGAACCAAAAAAATAAAGGAATATTTTTCTATCATCATTTGTCTACAGTCCCATTTTGTAAAAAAAATCGTGAGAGAATCGTATTGTGAACCCAGTATCGTGAATTGAATCATATCAGGAGTTGAGTGAATCGTTACATCCCTACTATGTTCCCATAAATTTGGAAATCACCGGAAATGGGAGGTGGGCCCCCGGGCCCCATTTAAAAAAAGGGGCCCTGAGCATCTCCTCATATTAATTCAGGACTGAATCGTAACTGAATCATAACATAACATAACCACTAGAGCAGACATGGGTTCGTCTGTGAACGTTCACATTTACAGACCTTAGAGTCACTGTTAGCTTAACAATAAACAGGAAGAGATTGATCACCTTTATAATAAGTGCTGACTAGGCACTGGGAGTGAGGTCCAAGGCCAAGACAGGCTGACTTGATAATAATGTATCATGTTTTTCTGCAGTCAGTGTCTTCTCCTCGTCCTTCTCTCTCTGCTCTGTTTCATGTGTCATGAAGCTGATGATGTCACTTCCTGATCTGTGGTTCACGTCTCAACTAGTCTGGAACACTCTGATGTTCTATCTCTCTGTCCTGTTCTGTTGGTCCTTCTGTCCACTAACCAGTCCACGCAGATGGCTGCCACCTCTGAACCTGGTTCTAACAGAGATTTATTCCTGTTAAAAGGGAGTTGTTTCTTCCCACTGTCACTAAATACTTGTTCATGTAGATCTTGTTGGGTTTTTTCTTTCTTATTATGAATTTTATGTTTTGTTGTAATTTGCGCTGTATAAATAAAGTTGAGTTGAGTTGAATTCATAGAGTATTCATACCAAACATTCTGATCTAATGAGAACTAACGGAGGAGTAGTCATTTGGAAACGGGGCCCCCACACGTACGGGGTAATGGGCCCCATTTATATATTGGTATGTGTCAATGATTCGGTACCACCAACCGTCGTAATATTTGACTCGCAAATAAATGAGAAATCGACTTTGGTTTTTTTTTTTCTTTAGGAGCCCCAAATCAAAAATCAGGCTCTGAGCGTTGATGCGTCCACATCCATAGATTTATAGCTACCAAATATCAGCCTGATACGTTCATGAATAACAGAGGAGTAGTGATTATAACTAGTGTACACTAGAAGAAGAAGTAGAAGAAGAACAAAGTGAGGGCGTTTAGAGTCCGGTAGCCCCGCCAATTAAAACTGGTGAAAACTCATTATTGTGTTTGATGATTGTTGCTGAGCAGATTGTGTAAAAACAGACAAAATATTTGTTACTTTACCTTGAGAGCTTGTTCCTTAAAGAAGGCCAGTGCGTATGCAAAAATATCCAAAGCTTTTACTCGCTTCCCATTGGCTGCATGAAGGTCAGTGTCTATGGACAAGTTCTGAAAAAAAAACACACACATCCTCCAATGAGCAGCAGACCAGACATTAGAGGTCCACCAATATGGGATGTTCAAAGGCCGGTGCCGATACCAATTTAAAAAAAAAAAAAATTCTGCCTATGGCTGATATCTAAAGCTGATATACTTTTTTTTTTTAAAGCGCATTGATTATGAAAGACAATTGAAACACTCATATGATATAAATATAAATGTATATATTAGAAATTAAATTAAATACACTAATAGAACTCATAACATTTATTGAACTTTAAAGATACCCGTACACAACCAAGAAAAACAAAAAGTACAGGATGGGTAATTAGCAGCACGACAACAATATACAATGTGAAAGTAGTGGTTTAAACTAAATACCTGTTTTAGATAGAACCACTCACTCCTTGCACACCATTATACCTAAGCTTCACACTGGTCACCATATACACAACTATAACATCACATCTCACTTTACAATAATCAACTCTTCCCCACCCTTTCCATTTTCTACCTTGAATCTCTCCTCCCTGTTCCCTTCCTCCTCCCCCAGGTGTAACACTGCTCTCTCTTTTTATATCCTCCCTATAATAGAGTGTTTCTTAGCCTTCCTTAGGGAGGGCTGGTGATGGTTTTTTTTATTGGCTGATGGCTGATATTGAAAAAAGTCCATATATTGGCCCCATTTTTTCCACTTTTGACCTCTAGCAGACACACTCACTCGTTTCACTTCCTGTTTCAATGTGCTATTGTGTTGCAGTCTAAACCAGGGTTTCTCAACCTTGGGGTTGCGAGACACTGGGAGGAGGTCACCAGATGCTTTCTAGAAACTAAGAATATTTTTTAGCCCATTTTTGCTTATTTTTACCCTTTTTCTGCAACTACATCATTCTTGCCATATTTTAACCTATTTTCATCACTTTTTCTTGCCATATTTTTGCTCCTTTTCATGCATTTTTGCTACATTTCTTCCATTTCTGACTAAATGTCTTTTCTACACATTTTTTCCACTCTCAAGACATATTCAGCACTTATAAACCCTTTCCACCACTTTTCCACCTCATGTCACATATGTTGACCTATTATTGTCACTTTTAACCTCTTTTCATCATATGTTAATTTTACCTTTTTATGGTAGTGTGAAATATGACAGACCATACCAGTCTGAGCACTGTTTCTCAATTTATGACCAAGTTATATGGAGAAAAGTTATTTTTTTTGTTTTGGCTGAGCTTCGTTATCCTGAGAGCGTGGTGGTCTCCCTTTGTTTACTTTTCTGACTTCTTGACCTTAGATGAGACCTTGAGAGAAGGTCAAGGTCAAGGTAGAGGGTCGTCTTCTGATCGAGAGGTTGGGGGTTTGATCCCAGTACCTGACTATGTGTCGAAGTGTCCTTGGGCAAGACACTGAACCCTAAGTTGCTCCCAGTGGTCGACTAGCGCCTTGCATGTCAGTCCTGTCCCACTGGTGTGTGAATGTGAGAGTGATTGGGTGAATGAGCTGATATGTAACGTGCTTTGAGACTGTTTCAGTGGTGATAAAGCTCTATATAAATCAAGTCCATTTACCATACTTGAAAGGAAATGTTGTTCAATGGTACCAGTGGCCAAGTATAGGGAAAAAAGTATATATATTTTTTTGTGACGTCATGAACTTTGACCCCTACCAATCTTTTTACTGGTAGGTCGTACAGCTTTAGTCCAATCAAATAAAATACTCCACTTGAGAGTAACTTTTCATAAATGTAAGCATCAAACTTGTACAATAAATATTTGCAGAGCTATGGAACATTTTGGTTTTTGACACTTGACTCGACCTTGACTTTGACCTTTTTGGCTCCAAAAAAGGTGGACTGCACATCCTTGACATTGTCCCTATGAGATGACATATGTGTTATTACTGCTGCATTAATAGACTAGGAGGAGTTTCACGACAAATCAAGTTGCGGAAGAAAAATAATAATAAAAAGAACTCCTTCAAGAACAATTTTCAATTGCCAAATACAATGTGTCCATGGAGCGTTAGTTGTTAGTTGTGTTGTTTATAGTGTGTTACAGACGTACTGCGGTGGTGTGAAGCTTCATCTTAAACTTTTCCAGGTACAGCCAGTGTTTGGACTCGCTGGGGTCCAGGTCGTGATAGAAATCCCGAGCCGCGTACCCAAAGCTGTGGAACTTCCTGTCTGGAGTCAAGAGGATGGTCGTTGGAGTCTTCTGATTGGACACACCTGGGTCTCCGCCCTCCCAACGCCTGGAGAGACCCACCAACAAGGAACAAAGAACACAACCATTAAATCTGCACCAAAGATCCAACGATGAGTTCCTGAAAGGCCTTAAAATGAACCTGTACTAGTCATGTATCAGTTATGTATCAGCATCACTTATGTATTTCAGATAAACAAACTTCTTTATTTTACTTTGATCTGTATTTATATGTTTTTGGTCCTGGGGGGCGGGGTTACTCTGTTACGTTGCTCCTGCACTGCAGTGCTGACTCACCTCATAGTGTGGATGCATTCAGGCTCTTTAGTGAAGGCGTAAGCATAACCACTGGATGTGGTGCCAAAGTCAATAGCAACAACCACCACAAAGGAAGGGGTGGAGTCAACCTGGTCTGCTTCATTCTGATTGGACAGAGACACAAATACAAAGTTAACAGTGAGCTCTACATCAGTACATGTGCTCTATTAATACACCATTTATAGTTATAGGAAAACAAATACACATCCAACATTATATACACATAATATCCACTGTAAACAGCTTGGTGCATTGCATTGTGGGATGTGGAGTCCTGTAGAGCAGTGGTTCTCAAACTTTTTTGGCTCCAGTTCCCCTTTATCTAACTTTTGAACCCAAGACCCCCCTCATGTCCGAATACAACATTTTGCTCAGAATTCTGTAAAAGAATAACTATAGATCATAATGATGGAATAAATAATTGATAACACATTTTAAAGAATCTCATTCTGTAAATAAGTGAATAAAACAGTATTTAGTGACTCCTGAATAGATTTATTTCTATTGTTTCTTTCAAATCCTGTCATCTCCCTCCTGATGAGGAACCAACACTGACCTTTGCATTTTCAGTTCATGTTCTAATTAAGATCATTTCTGTTATAATTTTGTGTGTTTTTGGTGTCATTTTGTGTATTTTGTTGTTGTCTGTTCTTTTTATTATTCAGTATATTTTTCTCTTGTTTTATGTGTTTTTGGTGTTGTTTTGTGTGTTTCTCTGTTATTTTTGTGTATTTTGTTGTTGGTTTCCTCTCATTTAGTGTCTCTTGTTGTTGTTTTGTGTGTTGCTGGTAATGGGAAGTATTTTTCTCTCTTAGTGTGTGTATTTTTGGTGTCATTTTGTTGTTGTTTGTCTGTTCTTTTTATTATCCAGTATATTTGTCTCTTATTTTGTGTGTTTTTGTTGTAGTTTTGTGAGTTGTCGGTAATATTTAGTGTCATTATTATTTTTAACTAAAAATAAACATTATAAAAACCCATATTTTAAATGATTTCATATGTTAATGTACCTCTTTCACTCTCCCTCTCTCAAGTCCCCCCTGTCGTGCCATCACGTACCACAAGGGGTACACATACCCCCATTTTAGAAACATTGCTGTAGACAATGCATAGAAGTGTTTTTACTTCATTCTTACAGTGATTTCTTGTGTTTGCTCCAAAAACTCTGACAAAGTGACGTCTAACACATTTTTGATGTTTTCACTGAAAGTTGCAGTAAAAACAATGGAGGACGTTTATTTTGGGGTTCACACAGAAAGATGTGAATCCATGTGATAGTGAATGTGTGGTGGAGTGAGGAGATATCAGTGGGAATACTGGGAACAATCTAGAACCAACATGGAGTCAAACCAATCACTGTCCTCCTCCTGTGGAGAAGAAACAAGAAATCACAGTCAGAATGAAGTAAAAACACTTCACACTCCACATCCCACAATGCAGTGCACTAAATTTTAACATCAATGTCAATAAGAGAGTGTTTACAGGGGAGAACTATAGAGAAACAATTTACACCTTTTACATATTTTTTTTGAGCAAATGATCTTTGATGTATTGATCCATGAGACCTAGATTGTGTACGACATGACCCTCATTTATCAACCTTTTAATCTAATACGGAGGAAACAGGACCTCATCATGCTTTTAAATGTAAATAATTCATCAGACTTTTACAAATGTGCTGCAGTATTTAATCAGTCATGTGATTAATCACAGGTGAAATTGGCTGAAGGCAAAATAAACAACATTTATTAACAATACATTAACAATACGTGTATTTTTATTGAACCGTTTCGGTACAGGGCGTTGGGTTCAGGTACAGGGTTGTTCCTGGAACAGAACGGAAGTTGCGTGTGTTTACTTCTGCCTGCAGCTACATGTGCAGCCCTTTTACGTCATGGCTAATGCTAGCGCGAAACCAGAGCTGGAGGCCCCTCCCCCTGTCGCTAAAGTCTCCTGGTTAGGAACACTTCAGCTTCTGGGTGAAATACTGCAACAGAGAAAGACCAGCAGTGTGCTGACATTATCAGCTGAGATCAGGTATGTTTCTGGTAATTCAGATCTGACCAAAACTGTAACAACTGTCATCAGAGTTTTTATAGCAGCAGATAAAAGCTGTTAACAAGCTGTGATGAGATTATTTTTTATAATATTTTATGTATTTTTTGTTTGAGAATATTATTATTACCAGGCAACACTTTACAACAGTATAGTATTTTTTTAAACTTTATTTTCAGATTGTGTATAATGTTAAATACATTGTTGGTTTACTAAAGTTTTGAGTGAACAAAGACATTGTTTATCATGTGTAACGACCATCAGATCTGCACTTACTGTAGACAATGTGGACAAGTACATTATTCTGACCATGAATATGAAGGTCTAAACCAAGGTCTACATGCTGGAACTGTGCTGTACTTTTATTTTGTTAAAAGCTGTTAACAGGCTGTGAGCTTATTTCTATAATATTTAATGTAGTTTTTGTTTGAGAATATTATTACCAGGCAGCACTTTACAAGTATTGTATTTTTTTTAACTTTATTTTCATATTCTGTATAATGTTAAATACATTGTTGGTTTAAAGTTTCGAATAAACAACATGTACATTTATGTTTTGCATTTTGTTCCATACTGTACCGAAAATGAATCGAACCGTGACCTCAAAACTGGGGTACGTATCGAACCGTGATTTTTTGTGTATCGTTACACCCCTAACAATGTATCATTTTAAGGCTTTTTTTAAGGGTTACGTTAATTTCTTTTAACTAGGTCAGTGTCGGTAGGAAGTATGTATAGCTATAGAAAAGTGGGAGGTTCAGTAGCTTTTTCATGGACAGTTAAATGAGGTTGTGTTTGAAGGTGGGACGTCAGCACTGTAGAGGTAGGACTGATGACATCATCACTGAGTCTGTCGACTCAAGAGGTGGGGCGTGGGGGTGGGGCATCCAAACAAATCTAACGTTGCACACCCTCGAACCAAGCAGCAGCCATGTTGAAACTCTCAGGTCAGTCTGATCTGCAAAGATATTTGAGGAACACATGCACGCCGACCAGCCGGTTAATTTCCTTGTGTCTCCTCCAGGATCTCTGCAGTGAAGTTGTTCTCAGCGCACACAGGGGGGCAGACGTCACCAGCTCAGTTGGATTTTTCTCACGTTGTGACGTCACAACGCAGAAACTCCTCCTACCTTATAAGAATGTGAGCTCCTCCCTCTCAAACTATCTAACAGCTAAAACAAACACTGTGGTTTAATATAGAATCTATATTATACTTTATTGTCATATATGTAAAGCTACATACACAAAATGTGTTTTCTGCATTTAATCCCTTCCCGAGGAGCAGTGGGCAGCCACGGTGTAGCACCCAGGGAAGGGTTACAATAAGTTCTATTTTTAGTATCCGTTATATCACCTTTGAGATGATGTAACGTGTTTGTGACCCAATGCGATGCAGCGGTTGACAAAACAATGAATTATCATCTTGAATGGAATATACAGTACCTCTGGTCAGTGAAGGAAAAGAAAGCGACGTAGCAGCTCTGGTAAGTTTTTGAAGCAGCTGATTCAACTGATTTGCTCCACCGCTGCTGCTGATGTGATAAACACACACCAGGGAGCAGCGTTTATCTGACTCACAATCACAAAAGCCTCTTAAATATCCATGTGTTTTACAATAATGTGCAGTTTTTTGGCTGAAAACAATAACAAGAGTGTGTGGATAGCAAAAGAAAATTGCTATAGTGATCAGCTGTTGTCTACAGCGTCGATAAAGTGACTTTACAAAGGCTAAAACTCTGAAAAACAGGCGAGTTTGGGAAAATAAACCTCAAATAATATGTTGTTGGCGTTCTTAGAACAAATATAGATGTGTGGAAAAATAGCATAATACTGTATCTTTAAATGTATTCCATGGATCTGTGATATAGAACATAAACCTTCCCTCATGAAGAACCGTAGGCTAGTAACGTTTTCCTGTTTGGTGCAGATGTTACAACTGAAAAAGTTACTTTGAACAGGAGACAAATGTAGATACTAATGGTGCGTTCAAACCGTCGAAAGCGTCAAAAGCGTCAAAAACGACAGGTGTACGTTCACAATATATGGTGGACGGGCTTCAAGGGAGCGTCAGAGGTCCCGCTGCATGTCCCGCGCCTCCTGTGTGACACGTTTTGGTTTTTTGCGTGGCGGACGCTTTTGACGGAAGTAGCGCCGAAGCAACTCTTGTACGAGCTCAGCTCTGGTGAATCCAGAAACGGCGCCGAGGTGAAAATAAAGCCAAGTCACTCTCTGGATAATGTAGAGCTGATGAACGGGAGTCGGAGGGGGCGTGTTCAGCAAGGAACTCCAAACTTTATTCTCCATCCACCCACACTTCTCTATAACCCTCTGACATCACAGTGCACACGCTGAGTCACACCTAAATACATCCGACCTGAAACACCACCTTCTAAACACAATGTTCCACCACTTCACAGTCACTGAGTGAATTATGAATTCATCACAATATCATCCACTGTATGAACACCAACAGCAACAGAGCAGCCCCTCCCCTCGACGTGCGTCCTGAGCATCTTCAATGTTGGTGATGAACGTCTGTATTCAATGAGCACAAGCATCCAACTACGCGCGTGAGGCACAATTTTGACGCCCAAAACGCGTTTGGTGTGAACGTACCATAAAGATGAATAAGTGTAAACTACAGTGAGAGTGAAACAGTATTACTATGTAACTACAGCAGCTCATTACTTCTCTACGGACACTTCCTTCATCAGCAGACGTAAACCAGTCGTAATTTGGTTCTTTGGTTTTTTGGGTTCAGGACAAAGGACAGTTAGAAAAGACTGATATAAGATAAGCCACTTCATACAGATTTAAATCAGACCACTAAAGATAAATCGCTACTAGTAAATGACCTTATCTCAGAAAAGAACTTTGATTTATTCTGTTTAACTGAAACATGGCTGTATCAAGATGAATATGTTAGTTTAAATGAAGCCACTCCTCCCAGTCATTTAAATACTCATATGCCACGAGACATAGGCCGTGGAGGTGGTGTAGCAGCTATTTATCATTCCTCTCTCCTAATTTATCCTAAACCAAAGGCCAGTTACACTTCCTTTGAAAGCCTGGTTCTAAATTTATCTCATACCGAATCAAAAACCTGCCAGCCAGTCTTATTTGTGATAATTTACCGTCCTCCAGGCCCTTATTCTGAATTTCTATCAGAATTCTCTGAGTTTATATCAAACTTAGTCCTCAGTTCTGATAAAATACTGATAGTAGGAGATTTTAATATCCATGTTGACAAAGATAGTGATAGCCTGAGCTCAGCCTTTATGTCCCTAATAGACTCAGGTGGCTTTTTTCAAACTATTAATGAAGCTACTCATCGTTTAAATCATACTCTTGATCTTGTTCTAACATATGGCCTTGATATTAATGAACTAAAAGTCTACCCTGAAAATCCTCTGCTATCAGATCACTTTTTAATATCTTTTAACATTATATTAGAGGATCTCGCACTGTGCAATAAAATAGTTACAAGTAGAAATCTGTCCAATAGTGCTGTGGCTAAATTTAAAGAGGCCATTCCTGCTGCCTTACACTCAGTGCACCATCCAATAAATAACTATGATATTAATTATAACCCCTCTCAACTGGATCTGCTTGTCGATAGCTCTGCTAGTCTACTAAAATCCACCTTGGACTCAATTGCCCCATTGAGGGAAAAAACTATTAAACGTCAGAGGAAAGCTCCGTGGTTTAGCTCTGAAACTCACACACTCAAACAAACAACCCGTAAATTAGAGAGAATGTGGCGCTCCAATAAAACAGAGGAGTCACGAATACTCTGGCAAGAAAGCCATAGTAAATACATGACAGCCTTACGACATAGTTGATCTACATACTATTCCTCACTAATTGAAGAAAATAAAAATAATCCGAGGTACCTTTTCAGCACTGTAGCCAGGCTAACACAAAGTCAGAGCTCTATTGAGCCCATGATTCCTCTAGCCCTCAGCTGTGAGGACTTTATGACATTTTTTAACGACAAAATTCATAAGATTAGAGATAAAATTAGCCACTCCCTGCCTTCACCTGGGCCTGCTGTACCATTAAATGTAAATAGGCCTAACCTAAACTGTTTCACACATATAGGACTTCAGGAACTTAACTCTATTATTTCATCCTCCAAACCATCGACCTGCCTTTCAGATCCGATCCCAACTAAGCTGTTTAAAGAAGTTGTTCCCCTGGTCTGCCCATCTTTGTTGGAGACAATAAATATATCCCTATCAATAGGCTACGTGCCACAGTCCTTTAAAGTAGCTGTAATCAAACCCCTTCTCAAAAAACCTACTCTTGATTCCAGCACTTTAGCAAACTACAGGCCTATATCTAATCTTCCTTTTATTTCAAAGATTCTTGAGAAAGTTGTGGCAGCTCAGCTCTGTGACTTCCTTCAAAACAACAGCCTGTTCGAGGACTTCCAGTCAGGTTTTAGAGCTCAACACAGCACAGAGACTGCTTTAGTTAAAGTAACTAATGATCTACTCTGGGCTTCAGATGAAGGACGACTCTCAGTGCTGGTTTTATTAGATCTTAGTGCAGCTTTTGACACTATAGATCACTATATTCTACTAGAGAGATTAGAGGAATTACTTGGAATGACAGGGACTGCCCTAAACTGGTTTAAGTCCTACCTATCTGATAGGTACCAGTTTGTACACGTGAATAATAGGTCTTCTGTGTACACTAAAGTAAGCTACGGGGTTCCTCAGGGCTCTGTGCTAGGTCCAATCCTCTTCTGTATCTAAATGATCCCCCTTGGTAATGTTATGAGAAAATACTCTGTTAACTTTCACTGCTATGCTGATGATACCCAACTGTATGTATCAATGAAGCCAGGTGAGACAAATCAGCTATCTAAACTTGAGGCCTGTCTAAAGGACATTAGGGCCTGGATGGACCAAAATTTTCTTCTTCTCAACTCAGACAAGACTGAGGTCATTGTACTGGGCCCACGACACCTTAGAGAAACCTATGCTAGCCTAACTGCCCTAGATGGCATTACTCTGGCACAAAGCACAACTGTTAGAAACCTTGGGGTTCTATTTGATCAGGACTTATCCTTCAACTCTCACATAAAACAAACTTCAAGAACTGCCTTCTTTCATCTCCGTAACATTGCTAAAATCAGATCTATCCTGTCTCAGGGCGACGCCGAAAAGCTAGTCCATGCTTTTGTTACCTCTAGACTGGATTATTGTAATTCTCTTTTAGCAGGCTGCCCGAGCAAGTCGCTTAAGACACTTCAGCTGGTTCAAAATGCTGCAGCACGTGTACTGACTAAAACTAGGAGAAGAGATCACATTACTCCTGTATTAGCCTCTCTGCATTGGCTTCCCATAAAATATAGAATAGAATTCAAGATTCTTCTTCTCACTTATAAAGCCCTAAATGGACAGGCACCAGTCTATCTCAAGGAGCTTGTAGTGCCATACAATCCCCCCAGAACACTACGCTCTCAAAATGCTGGACTACTCGTTGTTCCATTTGTCTCTAAAAGTAGTATAGGAGGAAGAGCTTTCAGTTATCAGGCCCCACTTCTCTGGAACCATCTACCAACCACGGTTCGGGGGGCAGACACCCTCTCTACCTTTAAGGTTAGGCTCAAAACATTCCTCTTTGGTAAAGCTTTTAGTTAGGAACCAGCTCATAGCTCATAGTTAAGATGCAATAGGCATAGACTGCCGGGGGGGGGGTCTGGCATGCTCGGTTGGAGAGGGCGTTAAGAGAGAGGTCATTTAGGTTAGAGAGGGACCGGAGAGGGTCCCATTCCTCTCTCAAACACTCCCTCTATGTCTGCTTCTTCCCTTGTGTGTTTGCTCCTGTTCTCCTTCTGGCTTTTGTCTTGCAGGTCCGTGGGATCCTCAGTGTGGAGTTACAGAGTCTCAACAACTCTGTCTCCACCCTTTCCTCTGCACACACCCAACACAGCATAACGTGGATGGCTGTTCATCATAGGAATGGGATCCACACAAGGTTCCTGCTGCTTAACAGAAGGTTTTCCTTGCCGCCATGATGAATTCATGTTGGGTGTGGGATACATATGTATGTGTATATACGTATATATGCATATGTGTGTATCCATAACATGAAGAGTCCGTCCTTAAGACTGCTCTACTGTAAAGTGTCTTGAGATACCATTGGTTATGATTTGGCGCTATACAAATAAAAGATTGATTGATATATTTTCTAATCTGGTCTGTCTGATCTGATCACTACTGTGTAATATTATGATGTAGCTGTTTGAACAATAGAAAGAAGTGAGCAGAGCAGCTGCTGTGGAGCTAAAACACAATGCCAACACTAAAATCACTGCTACACAATGACTCAGTGAAAGGATGAGCATGCTGAGTCATGTGTTTACCTGTGTGTGTGAGGGGGAGAGGGGGGTGATGCCAGGGTCCCCCGTGCTCTTTGCTGGGGAAGGATTAGCCATTGGATCTGCAAAGAAAGACAAACATGTAGCATTTAGAGCTGACGGTTCTAAAATGGAAGCACAGCTGCTCACTTTGATGATGTTTCTATGGAAAGAAACTCAGACATTTACATTTAGAAAACTGATGTAGACACTGAGCAGGTCAACAGTTATTTACACGTCTGCCTTTGAATGCACTCTGTTAAAAAACATAAACATGCTAGGCTCTGTATTCGCATGTAATCAATAAAGTCACTCACACATCTCTTTATAAAGGTTTCGTTTGCACAAAAACTACTTTTTTTTATTTTACTCATTTCATTTAAAAACCCATCTCCCACTTTATGAACTGAATTACACACAGTTGTAAATGTTAAACAAGGTACGAGAACAGCCTTGTTTAACATTGAGCATGAAAAATAGAACTTGTTTGTACAGTTTACATTGTTTATATGAGCATTCCCATAATACTGATGTACAGAGCACAACACAAGAAACAGGAGAACCAGAGAAGTCATTGCTGTGCTTTGTGGGCATTAATTTTAGTTTAAATAAAAACACTGGATGGAAAATCCCAAAAAGCATGAATAGAGCTTAGTTAAATTAAAGTTAGTGCTTTGTGAACAATGCAATCATAATATTTTTAGTACTGTCAAGAGATTAAAAACATTGTGCGATTAATTGATCATGCTCTGTAATTAATTAATCTATTTTTTAATCACACTTAAAAATAGCAGAGAAACACCCTCATCTTGATGTATTTTCATTTAAATGATATAATTGTGCCAGATCAAAACATTGATATTTAACAAAGTGTCTTTATAAGTCATTTATTGTTTTTAACAGATGTAACATTTACATTCCTCCAGTGACGTGTCGTCAGGGTAGGCAAGGTAGGCAGTGCCTACCCAACGGTGAATTGATATTTTGATTATTTAATTATAATT
Organism: Gouania willdenowi; assembly: GCF_900634775.1. Classification (NCBI taxonomy): domain Eukaryota; kingdom Metazoa; phylum Chordata; class Actinopteri; order Blenniiformes; family Gobiesocidae; genus Gouania; species Gouania willdenowi. Next base: position 35,570,846 of record NC_041058.1, read on the forward strand.
TATTTATTTATCTATTTTTTTTAATTATCATATAATTATAAATTATTTATTTTTCCATTTCCAATAGCCTACAGTACCTATAAGTTTGAAAGTGTCAGCATTTTGTGCATTTCATAGCCCAAATTACTAAACAGTGCTATTAACAGCTGTCTTTTTTTTTTTTTTTTCGCTCCGTTGTAGGGCAGAGGGAGGCCACGCCCCCTCCCAAAGGCACGTTGCTCCTCTGCCTCCGTTCTCATTGCGTGATTTTACGTGTTTGCGCATGCGCAGTCAGGTCCCCAAGATGAAAACCATTTACGTGCGAAGGTAGAGAGCTGCCTTTGGACGTAACCGTGCTATGGTAAATGCTATACGTAAGTTCACAGTGCATTAGTGAATTGATATCACGTGACCCCTGCTGCTACGTTCTCTAGCTAGTGGGTGGGATAACACTACAGTGTGAATGACAGCGCTAGAGACGATAAAGAAACTTTGTTTTGAGGAAAAACGACAGCTTTAAAAGATGGAGACCAACACCTGAGCTACCAGAGCTTCAGCTAAGCTAAGGTCAGAACATGTTTCATACTTTTCACAGTGAATGGAACAAAAGGAAGAATTGACTTTGTGGATGATCCTCACTGAGGCTGTTCTGAGTTGTTGTCTTTTTCTCCATGTTTCTGTGTTTCCAACACAAACAACAGATGTGCTGCCGTGTCATGAGATATATGTTGTTGGGAGAGTATGGAGGCTATATTAAATAATTGTTTATGTTTCTTTAATGGTGTTTATGATGTTGATTTTGTTAGATGGATAAATACTTGTTCATATGGGTCTTGTTGGGTTTTTTCTTTCTTATTATGAATTTTATATTTTGATAAGTGCAGTGAGATGACTTTGTTGGAAATTGCTTAATACAAATAAAATTGATTTGAACTGAATTAACACTTGACAGCAGAAACATGTGAAATTGTCATTGGTGGTCTCGATTTGCAATGTGCCTACCCAACCCTAGTGGTCACAGCACGTCACTGCATTCCTCTCTATGTCAGACTAGTCCCTATGGCTACGTGTCATATTAATGTGTATTTTAGTCAATCTACAAATAATCTTAAATACAAATGAAATAAAACATCATGTAGAGCTATAATAAGTTAGCACATCATAAACAGTAAAAACACTTTTCTGACACTAAGCTTTTTCTCTCCTTCAGATAAAAATATTTATCCAGTGAGTTTTTGTTCATGTGTCAGACAAGGCGTGTAGCATGTAGCAGCTAGCTCTGTCTGAGTGTCCGTGCTAGCTGTCCGTGCTAGTAGGGCTGCTCCATTATAGAAAAATAATAATCATGATTATTTTAGTCATAATTGAAATCACGATTATTCAAACGATTATTTGTCAACCAAAAAGTGATTTATTTTTGTACAAAAAAAACATAAAATAAATGCTTTAAACATGAATAAAATCCTTCAAACACTAAAATAAAGTATGTTCACTTTTGCACAAAACAAAATAGTAGTTACACGTGACGTGTCTTTGTTCTAGATGTTAATCATCAAACACAAAGTGTTCCATAGAACAGAATTGAACTTGTCACTTGTTCACCAGTGGTTTTGCTGCGTTTCTACTCATGTTTCAGACCATGTTAGCCTGCAGGCTAGCTTTAGCTTTCAGAGGGGCAGGGCAGAAGGGAGGAGCTTGCATGTGCGTGGATTAAACAGCTCAAAGTTAGTATTAATAACGTGTGTGTACCAAACTTTATTATTTGTAGATGTCTGAAATAGTGGATTTGTTTTATTTAGTGAATAAAACATGTAAAAAAAATAATAACAATAATATTTGTTTTTTTCAATAATTGTTTTTTCTTGATTATGTTATTTTTGTACTCGTTGGGTGTAATAATCGAAATCATTATTTAATTTCGATTAATTGAGCAGCCCTATGTGCTAGCTGCTACATGTTTAGTAGGGATGTAACGATTCACTCAACTCCCAATACGATTCGATTCACGATACTGGGTTCACGATACGATTCTCTCACGATTTATTTTACAAAATGGGACCGTAGACAAATGATGATTGAAAAATGTTCCTTTATTTTTTTGGGGAAAAAACTAGAAAATACTGTACTATTTTCCTTTTATTTTTCATTGTCAAAAGAATTCCTTGATAAACTTTTCAAAACAATGCAATTTAACTAAAAATAAATCTTGAATGAAATAAATAAAGGAATAATACAAATGAAGAAGAAGCCTATTAATTTAAATTCTGGTTCTATAGTAAACAATGCAAAACTGCATGATAGTTCTTTTTCTTTTTAAAAGTGCAACTGAAAATGTATTTTGTGCCTTAACAATTGGACTTTAAAAAAGAAAAAAACGTCATTGCACTGATTTACGTCAGATATTTGTTTAGACCAGCAGAGGGCGCTGGTAACCCAATGGTCGGTTGGCATGCAGATATTCTAGCAGTGAAGAAGAGATGCTATTAATAGCAGACAGAGCTAATAGAAAAACATGACTTTTACAGATATTCACGTAATATTACAGATATTCTTTCTGTGCTAAAGGGGTAAGGAATCATTTATGAACATGTTTAAAAGTAGAAGTTGGCCAGAAAGAAACTAGTAGCAGATTCCGCCTGCCGCCTCAGCATTTGGACAAAAGAAGGATAAATATATGCTGTTTAAAAAAAGTACTGCGACTCAATTTTCAAAAAATCGATACGAACCGTGATACCTATGAATTGATTTTCAACTGCCTTACGATTAATCGTTACATCCCTAATGTTTAGCATTGAGGTGGTCGTGGAGGCTACAAAGCTTCTGTAATAATGCTAACTCTTTCTTACACATAACAAGGCTTTAGTTTTCTATCCATTGTTTTTAAAATCCAAAATGAACACAAACAAAGCTGAGCAGCTCAGCATTCTCCTGTCTTGTTATTGTAGTCTGTGCATCAGTATTATGGGTCTACCAGGAACTATTGACATGAGAATGGTTCCGTGCTGTTTGGACTGCTTAAAAAATTGAAGCGATAAGCAGCGTTATTTTTTCTAGTATTTAATTAATCGCAATTAACGCGTTATTGCAATAGCCCTAAATATTCTTTATTCATATTACACATTGTTAGCACTCAGTGATGGAAATAATAAACACTATAGTTGTTTAAGCTCATTTATTATTTTCATTGATTCAGTCATAAACCAACATACATTTAAACTGGAAAACATTATCATGTCAAATATTGTTACGCCATTAATTTAGATTAATTAATTAATTAAAAAGTCTCTAATTAATTAGATAATTTTTTATTAATCAAGTCCCACCACTAAAAACATACAAACAACAACAGAAAGACAGAAAAATGACTCATAACACAAAGAAACAAACACAAAAATGAGGTAAAAATATACTTTTTTTGTTGTCTGTGTTTAATACTCAGATTGGTTAATGTTAAATGAATGTTGTTAATTGTTTTGAGGGTAAATAAATAAAAGCTGCTCATATCCTCAGCTTATCATTAAGATCTTTTTAAATGAGTCTTTAAAGGACACAAAAGAAGGAAGGAGGAACTTCTGCGAGCGGCGGCGTGGAGACGTTCTACCACTGACCCTGACGTCTGGCGCTGGCTGTAAATGGCGACTGACTGAACGAGTGCCTGCTTTCATTTGAAGATGAGAAAAAGTGACATTTCCACTGAACGTGAGCTCTCATCATTTTCATTAGTGTGTTTCAACTGCCTTTAGTGAAAGTGTTGGATAATGACATCACGCCCTGAGCGCTACTGTAAATGTCTGTCTCTCCACGGGACGCGGCCTCATCCTGCCTCTTTTTACGCTTCACTCAACCTTTTCTCTTGTCCACCCCTACCGAGTGGATGAGTGGTCTGAAGACCCAAAATACACTTTGCCAGGCAATTATAGCGCAGAATTACAGCCCACCTGTGGCTAGCCTCCATCTAGCACATCTCGCCCACTCCCAGAGTCCTGTTTACGATGAGGAGCTTTTATTCCCAACAATAGCTGCAAAATCAAGGCCCAGTTTGAGGAATTATTAGATTGGAACATTCACCTTCAAGTGATGGACGGACTTATTCTGTCTCTGTGCCAGGACACATTGTTGACAGAAATATGATTTTGTCTGACTTTGCAGCTGAGGACAAACATTTACCTTCATTTTTTATCTATTGTAACCAACAGGCAACTGCACTGGGCAAAAAAATAGAGATTTCCCAATGAAAAGCAATCAAATAATAACAGAAAGCACATTTTATGACACATATTAATGCATAATTACTCATGTGGTTAAATATAAAAGACATTAGTCTGTCTGCTGGGGGCAGCACCTCAACGTACAAAGAAACCTCGAAATCTGCTCAACACCGATATTTATCTGTCTGTTCTTCATTTCACTGAGTGAAGAGTAGATATGAGCGACTGACCACATAAACATACAAACTGACAAAAACATTAAAATAACTACACAAAAATGACTCCAAAAAACAAACAAAATGACAGAAAAAATACACAAAATGTAAGAACATTTCACAAAAGGACAATAAATGTGCACAATAATAAGTGAAAACATACAAAATGACAACAACAAAAAATCACACAAAAACGACTCCAAAAACTAAAAAATTTGCCAAAAAAATACACAAAAGGATAAAAGAATACACAAAACATTTCACAAAAATGACCAGAAATGTGCACAATATTAATGGATTACATACAAAATTACAAAAAAATTACACAAAATGCCTCCAAAAACAAACAAAATCACAGAAAGATTGAGAAAAGGACAACAAAAATACACAAAATGACAACAAACGTGCACTAATGGACAACACAAATACATAAAGTGACAGAGAAAGTCACAGGACAGCAGATATGCAAAAAATAACTGAAAAGATACAAAACGGTTAAACAACTAAAAATGTGCACTAAATGACTAGATTTAAAATGTACAAAAAAGACTCCAAAAGCATTTAAAACTGAAATAAATTAATATTTTAATTATTAGTCCTATCGCATTTATGGCTCTGAGTGAGTACAAACAAGACATTACAGTTGTATAAATTAATATTAATGCCTCAAAGAATAATTACATTTTTTAAAATGTAAATATTTGTTTAGCACTGACATTCAACAAGGGTTTGTCAAAGGTATTGTTATTTAAAAAACTAAATTATTGATACAAAAGGATCGATTCTAACCCCACCCCTCCTCACGCACGCAGCTTAAAACACGCCCTCACCACATATAAGGTATCTAACTAAAAAGCAAGGGACGTCTGTGTGTGTGCGTGCGTGTGTGTGGAGCAAATATCTCCCCTACGCAGTGCAAGTTCGACCTGAAACTTGGTCGACGGGTTCCAAATACCCCAAGTGTGTGTATCTGTTATTTTGGAGTAATTTGGTCATTTCAAAATATTTATTTCAATTTTATTTCACTTCTGGACGGCCCCGAAATGAAACCTATTCAACTTTTAACCTCAGGGTGTGAGGGGGCGCTAGCGCACCATCTATATCTATTTCACTGCACAGCTCCTCACGCGAGCAGGAGTCATGTGTGCGGCCACTCCTCCTCCACTTCCTCCTGTGTCATGCTATCGTTAGCTTCTCAAACACACAGCTCTCTGAATAGATCATATGAAACCATCAGCCACTGGTCAGTCTTTTGCAGACACCTTTCCCATTGTTTAAACCATAAAACGGTTGCTCAATAATGCGCTGTTTCACTAGAGTCAGTTTTGAACTCAACCCGTTCAATACTCCATCTGGAAAACTGCAGATTCTCTGTGGCGTCGTGCATGGAAGCTAAGCTCTGACCACTCGGTTCGAAGGTAAAAAATGATTTTTATTTTTATTTTTTTTAAAAAGACAGCCGAATAGTACATATTACTTTAATTTACTTACTCACTCATGTAGTTTGGAGTTTTACGTTCTTTTTGCGGTTTTGTTGTTTTTCTGATTGGCGCTACAATCGCTATGGAGTTTGGTTATCAGCATCTCAAACATTTCACGGAGCACACACGGTATTTATTTATTTATAATCAAAATATACTAAATGAGTAATGTAAAACACAAAAAAATGCACAAAAAGAATAAAAAATACACATGACTCCAAAAAATATACATTACAGAAAAATACAATGCACGGAGGAGATGGATGTAGACACACACACACACACACACACACACACACACACACATACACACAGTATTTAAAATAAAAATAAAAATATGCTAAATGAGTAAATATTTATACAAAAATCACACACAATTACAACAGAAATGCATAAAAATACACAAAATTAAATATTTATACAAAAAAATACAAAATAATCACACTACAATGGCAACAAAAAACTATATTTATACAAAAACACAACAGAAAGATACACAAATACACAATGACTCCAAAAAACATACATTACAGAAAAATACACCAAACAAAAAAATATAAAAGTGAGTTAAAAAAACAACAAACACATTTATCATGTTCATGTCCCATAGAAATAAACCAGGGAAATCGCACACGATTTTTTATTTTGTACCCGCAAATAAACCCTTTATAACACTAGAGTACAGAGTATGTACACCTCTTTGTACATCCAACCTTCAAACACATACTCATTTGGCCATAATTAACTCTACTGAAGCTCCCACATGAATGCATACTTCCGACGGGCACTGTATTAGTCTAACTAAAAAGCAAGGGACGTCTGTGTGTGTGTGCGTGCGTGTGGAGCAAATATCTCCCCTACGCAGTGCGAGTTCGACCTGAAACTTGGTCAACGGGTTCCAAACACCCAAAGTGTGTTTATCTGTTATTTTGGAGTAATTTGGTCATTTCAAAATGTTTATTTTAATTTTATTTCACCTCTGGACGGCCCCGAAATGAAACCTATTCAACTTTTGACCTCAGGGTGTGAGGGGGCGCTAGTGCACCATCTATATCTATTTCACTGAACAGCTCCTCACCTGAGCAAGAGTCACATGTGCGGCCAGAGCCAATCGCTGCGCACACAGCCAAGCAGACACAGACTGTAAACCAGGGGTGTCCAATTCCAGTCCTCGAGGGCCACTATCCAGCATGTTTTAGATGTTTCCCTCTTCCAACACACCTGATTCAAATGATTAGGATCGTTATCAGGCTTATGCAGAGCTGGATGAGGAGTTGATCATTTGAATCAGGTGTGTTGGAAGAGGGAAACATCTAAAACATGCTGGATAGTGGCCCTCGAGGACCGGAATTGGACACCCCTGCTGTAAACACACGAGTGAGAGAGCCGACCAAACTATCTGGTTCTTAAGACGGAGGAATGTAACGTTTTTGTGGCTCCACAACACGGCTTCACTATGATTAACGTTTGTTCTGCGCAAGAGAGAGAGAGAGTTGTGTTGCAAAACGTTTATTTTTCGTGGTACTTTCGGGTCTCTCTCTTTTTTTTTTTTATTTCTTTTTTTTAAATCTCTCAACAACCTGATGGATTATGTGCATAATGTGCGCGCACGTGTGAGAGAGGTAACGCACGGAGGAGATAGAGGTACACACACACACAGTATTTATAATAAAAATATACTAAATGAGTAAAACAAAAAACTAAACAATATTTATACATAGAGTACACAAAACAACAACAGAAATGCACACAAATGCTCCAAAAACACACAAAATGACTCCAATAAAAAAAACCTTACAGAATAATACACCAAACAACAAAAAAATAGGAAAATGACTCAAAATACACAATAATTAAATATTTATACACCAAATGACAAAACTACACAAAATGACCCCAGTATTACACTACAATGGCAACAAAAAACGATAATTACAGAAAAAATGCACAAAAACACAACAGATACAAAAAATACACATGACTCCAAAATACATCCATGACAGAAAAATACACCAAACGAAAAAAAAATACAAATGAGTAAAAAAAAAAACAACAAACACATTTATCATACACATGTCCCATAGAATTAAACCAGGTAAATCGAACACACTATTTTACTTTGCACCCGCAAATAAACCCCTTTATAACACTACAGAGTATGTACACCTCTTTGTACATCAAACCTTTAAATATATTCTCATTTGGTCATAATTAAACACTGTACTTATGCTCCCACATGAATGCATACTTCCGACGGGCACTGTACTAGTCTATCTATAAAAGCAAGGATGGTCTGTGTGTGTGTGCGCGTGCGTGTAGAGCAAATATCTCCCCTATGCGGTGTGAGTTTGACCTGAAACTCGGTCAACGGGTTCCAAATACCCCGAGTGTGTGATTCTGTTATTTTGGAGTAATTTAGTCATTTCAAAATGTTTATTTTAATTTTATTTCACTTCTGAACGGCCCCGAAATGAAACCTATTCAACTTTTGACCTCAGAGTGTGAGGGGGCGCTAGCGCACCATCTATATCTATTTCACTACACAGCTCACATCCGGTGTGTGCACGAGCTCCCGTGGACTTCTCTTTTCTCTTTTGAGGAAAAATACTTTTTTACTGTTCTTTATTTGGTGATGACATTTCAAAACGTTTATTTTCATGTTAGTTTGACCGTTCGCTATTTAGACGGACAGACCTCACCCGGAAGTTATTGACGGCAATGGCTACTGTGTTGAAAGCTGCAAATATCTCAGCAGCGCGCGTGTGTGAGAGAACCAACGGAGGAGATTTGTGTCCAAGGAAAAGAGTCACACACACACACACACACACCGATCAGGTGCGCTTCACTATCGATCACCATCTACGTGTGTGTGTGTGTGTGTGTGTGTGCGCGCGTGTGTGTATAACGGACCACCATTTAGTCCGGTTACAGTCTGTGTCACGACACCCGTCCATTGGGTGGTGGTGACTGTAGTGTTGAGTCAGATCAGTAAACGGTGCTACATAGTGAAGCCCGCCTGATGATTACTGCAGCTTCACTCACGACACACCTGCCACTACACCTAACTACTGAAAATAGATAAGTTTAGTGAAAGTTAGACAGGCACACACACACTAAACAACAAAAAATATGAAAATGACTCAAAATACACAAAACTAAATATTTATACAAAAATTACACAAAAGACAACAGAAATACAAAAAACTACAACAAAAAATAATTATACAAAAAATGCACAAATGACGTAAAACAAAAAAACTAAACAATATTTATTCAGGAAGTACACAAAACGACAGAAATACAGAAAAATATACAAAATGACTCCAAAAAACATATATTACAGAAAAATACACCAAACGACAACAAAAACATGAAAATAACTCAAAATACACTAAACTAAATACTTATAATCCCACATGAATGCATACTTCCGACAGGCACTATACATTACAGAAAAAATACACCAAACAAAAAAAATATAAAAATGACAACAACAAAAAACAACACATTTATCATGCGCATGTCTCATAGAATTAAACCAGGGAAATTGCACACGCTACTTTACTTTGCACCTGCAAATCTACCCCTTTACAATGCTACGGAGTATGTTGTTTATATTATGCCCATAATTGACAACTCTTCTTATGCTCCCACTATATGAATACATACTTCCGACGGGCACTGTACTAGACTTAAAAAAAACACGCATTTACTGAAAAATACAACAAAAATATAAAAATGGCTCAAAAAACAATAAACTGAACATTTATACAAAAAATACACAAAATTACTCCCTAATCACACTACAATAGCAACAAAAACAATAATTATAAAAAATACACGACTCCAAAAGAACATACATTACAAAAAAAATTAAAATTAAAAAACATTTATGCACAAAAAACCAACAGAAAGATACACAAATACACATGACTCCAAAAAACATACGTTAGAGAAAAATACACCAAACAAAAAAATACATAAGTGATGATGAAGTCATGCACATGTCCTATAGAATTAAACCAGGAAAATTGCACCCACATTTTGCACCCGCAAATATACCCCTTATGCTCCCACATGAATACATACTTCCAGCGGGCACTGTACTAGTTTAATAATAAAAATATACTATAAATGAGTAAAATAAAACAATATTAAAACAAAAACTACACAAAACTACAACAGAAATGCACAAAAACACACAAAATGACTCCAAGAAACATATATTACAGAAAAATACATTAAACGACAACAAAAATATGAAAATGAGTGAAAATACACAAAACTACAAATGTATATAGAAATACACAAAATGACAACAGAAATGCACAAAACTACACCGAAAAAGATACAAAAATAACCTTCAAACACATACTAATTTGATTAATTACAAATTGTGGAAAGAACTCTCCATTTTACCACATATCTTGCAATTTCTTACAAACAATTCCACAAAATTCCTTACAAAACAATTACACAAAAATTGGTTCCAAAACCAAGAATTTTTAAGTGAAGATCTGGCAGGAGCTGATATTAAAAACTATGGCACAATAATCTGTGTACCGTTCTTTCTTTGGTTATTCAATTTTAAAAATTAAATCAAAATAACAAATAAACAGTGTGGTTATTTTGTTTTACTGACTTAAAACCTAAACAGAAATACAGAAAAATCAAAAACCAGATAAGCAGTGTTTTTCTGTTTTTAAATTGTTGTGTTAGTGAAATATTTAGATATTTAAGGAAAACTGTGACTACAGCTTCATGTTTTAATCTCACCACACAGAGGGAACACACAGGGGGGCAGACTTTTACTACTGGACAAAAAAGGAGCAACGCATAAGTCACATTACTGATGAACTGGTGAATAGAAACGTTATTAATACATAAATAAATCCAAACAAAGAAAAGGCTGTTACGTAAAACAAGCACATGATATGTGACTAAAGGAACCAGTGGTGGTGTAATCAATCTACTGGTGCTCCTTGTTTCTTGTGATCAACTTCCGTTTGTGTTGACGGCTGCAGTTAGTAACTAGCGCATTTATAATGTGCAAAATAAATATTTTTACTGCCCTCAAAAAAGCTGTAATTGTTTTTGTCAAATGGTAGAAGTTCTAACATCTATTGTTCCTCACAGTCGATGGTCAGTCATAAACGTGAGCAGCTAAAACAACCACAGACTGCATGAAAACATGATCAGAAAACTGCTGAAATATATCCTAAACAGTCCTATTGTGTGAGCAGACCTGGTCCAGGACCTGTGGAGGGAAACCAGGTGTAGTGGACTTCAGCTCTCACTCTAATTTCCCCATAAATATCCAAATATCTCACAAAGAGAACTTTTTTTAAACAGACAAACACTTTATCTGTTATTTTAAATTAAAATAACCAAAAAATGAAGGGTACACGGATTCACAATTATGTTAAAATTGTTATTTTTCAACCTAAAATCTGAGATCAAACTGGTCCATATTTGGCCCCTGAACTAAAATGTGTTTGACGGCCCTGGTTTAACGTGTTCTTCTATTGGAGCCCATCCTCAGCAGGTGATGCACTGAGCCATCATGGTGTGTTTGTGCTAGTCAAAGCTAAGCTAGGCCTTTATTTTTTTGATGCACATTTCCACATCTTCTGTTTGTGTATCTGACAATGAGTCCATCCACATGTTTGAAACTAATGACCTTTGTGCCTCTGAGCACTCGTCCTCCTCTGATATTTATGTCCTAAACAAACGTTTCATAAGAGTGTAATCTACTGAACATTAGTATATATATATATATTACACTGACTCAGTTGGTCACACACTTTTTTCCTTTTTTTTGAGCGGGGGTGGGGTGGGGGGTACAGCGTAGACATCCATGCTGATGAATAGTTGACTGAACTAACGTACTGTAGTTTTATATGAAGTAAAGATTGACAATGACTTGAGATATATTTGCTAAATGTTTTAATGTTTTAGTGTCAATATTAAGTTTTTCTGCAACAATCAGTGGCTGAAATAACAGGTCATTTATTTAATTTAATTATAAAAGAAGATGTAACAAAATGTTTTAAATAACAGTAAATCATAACAACAGGTTACATTTATTCTGTTTTATTATTTTACAGAAATGCTGTACATGAATTAAGTTAACAGTAACATAACCAACTTATCATCTGCATTGTTTCACCTCATGAATTAAATTCAGAGGGTCCAGCTCTGATAGTGGGGTCTCCTAACCCTCTTCCCCTGGTCAGGGGTCTGTAACCTTTACTCTACAAGGAACCATTGAACCTCATCTCACCTGGATTAAAGTCCTCCTGGAGCCATAAATACCTTCTCTATGAAGACAATACAGTGTATTACATTATAAACAGTTATAATTATATAGAATAATGTTTGTTTTAATGTGATTTATATTTATATCATGTAAATGGAAAATTAAAAACAATTTAAAATAAAAAAAATTAACATCAATAAATAAAACATTATCTTTCATCTTCAAATTCTTACACATCTCAGTTTACGCTCTATTGCTGAACTCAGCACATTCTTCCTTTTTACTGCTGCTCTCAATGTGAGCGTGCACTCAGTGAACGACTCGTTATGTCTGGAGAGGGAGGGAGGGAGGGGGAGAGAGAGAGAGGGACGTGGGACGTGACAAAGCGTTCAGCCGCTTTTGGTCACAGGGCTGAAATAAATATATTGTTCTTGTTGGAGTTCTTATTATAATTTTTCTTCTACAACTCCTTTGTCCTAGAACTCCTCCTAGGCTATTAATGCAGCACCAATGACACATATGTCATCTCATAGGGACAATGTCAAGGATGTGCTATCGAGCTTTTTTTGGAGCCAAAATGTCAAGGTTGCGCCAAGTGTCAAAAATCTAAATTTTCCATATCTCTATGAATATTTATCGTCCAAGTTCAAAGCTTACATGTCTGAAAGGATCATCTAAAGTGCTGTATTTTATTAAATTGGACCAAAGCTGTACGACCTACCAGTAAAAATATCGGTAGGAGTCAAAGTTCATGATGTCACAAAAAAATATATATATATATTTTTCCCTATAACTTATCCACAAATTGAGATCCAGTGCTCAGACTGGTACCATTGAACAACATTTCATTTCAATGTGTGACCTTGACCTTCGCCTAAGGTCATATTTAAGGTCAAAGTCAGTCTTCTGTTTTACCTGCATTATTACTTTCAATTTAATGAGTAAAAAGAACAACATAAAGACACATTACTCAACAACAAAATACACACAATAACATGTCTTTCACATGAACAATTCTATTTGCTAATTTGTTCAAAATGCCAAATAAGTATTCACCTTGCCAACACAGGTCTTGCCTAGTTACTGATCGATATCACAAACGATGACTCAGCATGTTGTACGGTGTAATGTCTGCAGCCCGTTTCTCTGCACTGTGTTTCTGGGCTAACAGCCAAACGTATGCTGCGAGCCGCAAAAGAAGGCGTGGCCTGAATGAATAAGACCAGAAACAATGAGTAAATAAGTGAATGAATGACTGACCCTCTGTGATTGTGTGTTTGCTGCTCAGGGTTTAATGAGGCTCTTCTGCTGGTCTGCGTTTCCTCTGCTGTGATCACTTTGGATCAGTAATAGTTTATTATGTAACATGATAACCTCCTGACGCTGTGATGCTGTGCAGAATATCTGCAGAGACAGGCACAGGAAGTGTTTCAACTCATCCACAAGGTTAGAATTCACAAAGAAATATGAACCATGTTCACATGATGCACATTTAGAGAACTGTACGGATTAAAGAAGTCTTTTTCACTCCTTATACTACGTTCTTCAGTATCAGCCGAAACCGCTATGGATCCAAAACGATATCAGCACAAATCCTTCATACTTCAAGGGTTGTCAAAAGTATTGATACTAAACCAATGTATCTGGATACAATACTCATTTGCAAAAGTAACTATCCTCCCCTCTTCACACACAGCAGCAGCAACAGCTACACAGCCAAAAAGGGCCCAAAAGTGCATTTTCTGTCCTGGAATCCATCCTAATCTCCTTATGTTACTCAATGTTTAATACAGGCCATTAGTCTGGAAGCTCACCAGACGTTTGAGTTCTGGAGGCGGGACACACGCGCAGAGTAACCAATCAAACAAAAAGCAGACGTAACGACAATATCTCAACATGCGTAAACCTTTTTCCCTGAACTGAGACGGCAGAAGAGAATGGCGTGTAGTAGAGTAGAATAGAATAGAGTTTATTGGCTTTTTCAACCCCCGACCTCCAAAATAAAAGTTCCAGAGAGCGGAGACCCCCACTGTAGCTGAAGGTGGTTGAACACAGACATGAACATTGAAGAACAGTCATGTGGAGACAGGACCATCTATAAGGGGGAATAAAGGGGAGAGATTTTTATCCATAAAGTCAGTAAAATGATGGTCCATTGTTCTATAAATCTGTGATAACCACATTTATTTATTCATCTGAATAATATCCACTGTTATCCAGGAACGTTTATTATTATTATTATAGTCATCTTAAAGATGGAAATCATTGTTTTAATCACTAATAAAATGGTTCAAAGTGACCAAAAATGGTGGAAAAGGTGGTGAAATGAGATTTTAAAAACCAAAGAAATTGGTTAAAATTTGCAAATTGTGGGAAATGGAATTAAAAAATGGAGGAACAATTAGCTTAAACTGGAAAATAATGTGCATGACAAATGGTGAATATGGTTAAAATGACAAAGTAAACATGAAATATGGTGAAAAGAGGTTAAAAGTGACAATAATGGATCAACATATGTGACATTAGGTGGAAAAGTGGTGGAAATATGGTGAGGTTGGTGCAGTTGCAGAAAAAGGGAAAAAAATAAGTTTATTAAAAAAAAATGGCTCAAATTCTTCAAAAAATATTCATAATTTCAACCCTCTCCCAGTGTCTCGTAATGACAAAAAAGGTCCAGACTCCAAGGTTGAGAACCCCTGATTTAAAGAGAACCAGCTATGAAACAATTCTGTAGCTCAACAACTTGCTGAGAACGATGCTTTTCCTTGATGTTTTCTTTTCCTTGATGTGTCATTTCCTCTCTGCCTTCCTCCCACTTCCTGTGAGAAGCCCCTCCCCCATCCTGTATACGCCCACTTTTATACACACACACACACACACACACACACACACACACACACACACACACACACAGACAAACACACCACCTTGTCCACTGCTGCTACAAACATTGTTGGTCACTGAAAAAAAATGGATCATTAACAAACTGTAAAATGCATTTTATTTATTATCTTCTTAGGTTGTTTAATATTATTTTGATTTGTGGGAACCTGTTCATCCGTCTTTTAAATACGTTTTTTTTTTTTTTACTGTACATTTTCTTTTCTATAATCTAAACATTCTGAGACTTGCCCAATAATCACCCAATACACTCAAAATAACACTAAAACTAATAAAAACTGAACTGAAAACTAAGCATTTAAAAAAAAAATTGTGATAATAAACAAAACGAGCAAATCTGCTTTAGAAATTAATAAAAAATAACTGAATTTAAATATACAAAGTTAAAACAAATAAGAATTTAAACTAATGTTAAAATCCAAACGATTATAACCCTGGTGCCCAACCCCAGGCTGCGGACCGTTTGGTACCCAGCCACAAATAAAAGATTAAAAGTCTTAATATGTATCATATTTAATCATTCCCTATCATGGCACCATCACATCATGTGATCCTAAAGTAAAAAAACAAAAAAAACAAATATGCAGAATATGGGATCTGTAGTTTTTAAACGACCTAAAGATCACGTGTCATGTAGGACAAGTAGGGCGTCCAATCAATTCATTACATGACAAGTTAAGATTAAGTTTAATAAACCTAACAATATATGAGCGATGGCTAGGTGACGGTTCTCTATGTCTACGGTAGAAACAACGCGAACATTCTCCATCCTCGTCTCCGGTTTGTTGTTGCTGCGTCGTTATCAAGTCAATTCACTGCTGAGTAGCGATGTAACGATTCACCCAACTCTCGATACGATTCTCTCACGATTTATTTTACAAAATGGGACTGTAGACAAATGATGACTGAAAAATATTCAAAATACTGTACTATTTTCCTTTTATTTTTAATTGTCAAAAGAATCTCTTGATAATCTATTCAAAACAATGCAATTTAACTAAAAATAAATCTTGAATGAAATAAATAAAGGAATAATACAAATGAAGAAGAAGTCTATTCATTTAAATTCTGGTTCTATAGTAAACAATGCAAAACTGCATAATAGTTCTTTTTCTTTTTAAAAGTGCAACTGAAAATGTATTTTGTGCCTTAACAATTGGACTTTAAAAAAAAAAAACGTCAGGGCACTGATTTACGTCAGACATTTGTTTGGACCAGCAGAGGGCGCTGGTAACACAATGGTCGGTTGGCATGCAGATATTCTAGCAGTGAAGAAGAGATGCTATGCTAGCAGACAGAGCTAATAGAAAAAGTACTGCGATTCAATTTTCAAAGTATCGATGTCAATCGTGATATCTATGAATCGCCTTTTAACTGCCTTACGATTAATCGTTACATCCCTACTGCTGAGTCATACAGGTTGTTTTGTGTTGACACTGAGTGTTGGCACGCACGCACGCACACACGCATATTCGGAACCGGTTCTCGGTGCCCAACACTAATTAAAAAGCATCAGTCAGAATAATGTACGTCACTACAACTTATATCAACATTTTATTTGTATCTTACTTTATTTTTGACATAGGTTTTTATTTAATAATGTTTTTTTATTTAGTAGTATTATTTTGTTTCCTCACAGGAGTTGAAAACTAATGTTTTCTGAAAAATGAATAGTATTTCTAAAAAAACTGAATTAAAAAAATTAAAGTGGAAAACATGGAATTTGGAAAAAATAAAACAGATTCTCTCGGGTGAGCTGATGTTAGCACAGCTGCAGCATGGCTAGTCAGGCTCTACACTAACTATTCCAGTGGTAGCACTGGTGCGACCAATTTTTCAGTTGGTCGCACCAGCACAGAATTTGGTCGCACCCTTTTTTTGAACGGGGGGTGGGGTGGGGGGTACAGCATAGACATCCATGCTGATAAATAGTTGACTTAACTAACGTACTGTAGTTTTGTATGAAGTAAAGATTGACAATGACTTGAGATATATTTGCTAAAAGTTTTAATGTTTTAGTGACAATATTAAGTTTTTCTGCAACAAGCAGTGGTTGAAATAGCAGGTCATTTATTTTATATCATTTAAAAAAAAGACGTAACAAAAATGATTTAAATAACATTAAATCATGACAACAAGTTACATTTATTCTGTTTTTTTATTTTGCAGAAATGCTGCACTTAAATTAATTTACTCTACAAGGAACCATTTAACCTCATCTCACCTGGATTAAAGTCCTCCTGGAGCCATAAATACCTTCTCTATGAAGACAATACAGTGTATTACATTATATACAGTTATAATTATATAGAATAATGTTTGATTTAATTTGATTTATATTGATCATGTAAATGGAAACTTAAAAACAATTAAAAATACAATTTAAAAAAATGTACGAAGATTTTTATAGTTAATGTATATGAAAGTCTATAAAAAGTAACATGAATATAATAACACATGATCATGTGATCAACACATGCTAATTACTCATTTCTTGCCACACATAAAACATACATATTTAACCTGTACATTGGTGGTTAAATGAATCTGTTCCCACACAATTAAAATCTGTATTTTCTTCCAGAAATAGTGTTTTTGTTGGTTTAGTTTCTTACCAGGGATTTAAAACTTAAGGTTAGTCACAGGTGGAGGAAAGTTGATGGTCTGTAGATGTTGTAGGAGGTGAAGTAGGAATGTGCTGAGTCATTGTACAATGTGATTTATTTTAGGTTAACAAATTGTTATATCTTGACTCTGTAAAAAATAACTAATTTCAATATATTTTTTTAAAGCTATAGGGAGCCATTGTATAAGAGTCAAAGGGCCACATTAGGCCCCAGAGCCACAGGTTGCAGACGCCTGGTCTGAGAAAACCACAGCTGAACATCTGTCCTGGTATCATAGTCCATCAGTTCTGGTCCCTCCATGATGGTTCTGATGAGTGTGTACGCTCTAGTGCTGAGCTCAGCACATTCTTCCTTTTTACTTCTGCTCTCAATGTGAGCGTGCACTCAGTGATCGACTCGTTATGTCTGGCTCCGTTCACGGGCCGCGCACACTGGAGCACAATGGTGTTTATACTCAACTCATTCACCGTTGCATTACCTGTAGCCAAGTTGTGTGAGCGTGCACCGTCTCATCACCCGGGCCCGCAGGTATAAAGCCCGACCCGACCCATTAACTTAAATTATAGGCCCGAGCCCGAAGCACAACCAGTTTTAGTCAAAAATGAGAAGGGAACAAATGTTTTGCATATCAAGTAAACACTGAAGCATACAGGACAGGCCTGTATGCTAGCAATGCTACAAAGTCCAGTAGCGCTGTAAAGCATCAGAAAGACCAACACTCTGGTCTCAATGAGGAACTTTAAAAGGTCAGTGAAGCTCTCGTTTCAGCAACAGTGAAGTATTATACAGTTATAATGAACGTTAACCCAGCCGGTGCCACACATTAACATTAGACGTTTAACAATAGCCGATAGCCACGTTAGCTGTCTCGTATTAAGCTAGGGCTATGGCTAATAATAAAACGACCAACGTTAATGCAGGAGCTAGGCAACAAACGTTAACAGTCCTGCCCGTCTGTAACATAAACACACTATGTTTAATTGAAGGACAATACAATTATTTTTGTCTGAAAGTGTTGTTAAATGTTGCACTACATTTCACTTAATTTAAAAATACTTTGTATACTGTTCATAGTTTGTATTCTCAACTTTATTAAAGAAAATTATGCGTCTACATTTTTTCCCCCGTGGTATTGATGAATGTATCAAGTAACGTGACAACCCTAGTTGACACACAGGGCAACAAGCGCACTCAACCCCACTCACAGACTCTCAATAGAACATTTAAATCATAACGTAACCTTATTAATTGGTTAATGACTGTCGGTTATTGATTATAATAAAAAAAATATTGGTACCCAAATTCCAACAATAGACAATTCAAAATAAAATACTAAATAAAATTTGAACCTAACCCTACGCAAGTACATTAAATAATAACTTGGCAAGACCTGTATTCACAAGGTGAATACGTATTTGCCAATTGAAAATTGGCAAAAATTACAACCTGTATCTGGATTTGTTGACAAGTTTGTTCTTTTTACTAATGAAATTGATAGTAATAATGCAGGAAAAACAGAAGACTGACTTGGACTAGGGATTGGCGATATGGACTAGAGATGTAACGATTCACTCAACTCCCGATACGATTCGATTCACGATACTGGGTTCACGATACGATTCTCTCACGATTTATTTTACATAATGGGACTGTAGACAAATTTTTTTTTTGGGAAAAAAACTAGAAAATACTGTACTTTTTTCCTTCTATTTTTCATTGTCAAAAGAATTCCTTGATAAACTATTCAAAACAATGTAATTTAACTAAAAATAAATCTTGAATGAAATAAATAAAGGAATAATACAAATGAAAATGAAGCCTATTAATTTAAATTCTGGTTCTATAATAAACAATGCAAAACTGCATAATAGTTCTTTTTCTTTTAAAAGTGCAACTGAAAATGTATTTTGTGCCTTAACAATTGGACTTTAAAAAAAAAAAAAACGATTGCACTGATTTACGTCATATTTGTTTGGACCAGCAGAGGGCGCTGGTAACACAGTGGTCGGTTGGCATGCAGATATCTTGCAGTGAAGAAGAGAAGCTATGCTAGCAGACAGAGCTAATAGAAAAGCGGGACTTTTACAGATATTCAAGTAATATTACAGATATTCTTTCGGTGCTAAAGGGGTAATGAATCATTTATTAACATATTTAAGAGTAGAAGGCAGCCAGAAAGAAAGTATTAGCAGACTCCGCCCGCCGCCTACACTTGAATACCGTGATACCTATGAATCGATTTTTAACTGCCTTACGATTAATCGTTACATCCCTAATATGGACTAAAAAAATTATCCTGATAATTTCTGGTATTTATCACGATAACGATAAACATCACAATAAATAAAAAATTATAAATAAATAAAATAATTCCCAAATTACAGTGTAAACAGATTCCTTACAAACGCAAATAAATGTGAATACACCAACATTAGACTAGGGCTGAAACGATTCCTCGAGTAACTCGAGTAATTCGAATACAAAAAAGCCTCGAGGCAAATTTTCTGCCTCGAGGCTTCGTTTAATTCACGTTGCCATGGTATCACTCCCGCTTTGAAGACCACTCCGCAGCTCCGAGATCATTGTTTCACACGGACTGTAATACTGACGCGCATTTAACAAGTGGCGGTATTTATTTTGCTCACACACAAACAATGGCCGAAAATGAAAGAAGTTCTTTTAAAAGACAGAAAATGTCCAAGGTGTGGAATCATTTTACGCTGCGTAAAGCGGACAACATGGTGCAGTGTATTTACTGCAAAACGGACCTGGCGTACCATAACAGTACATCCTCGATGCTGCAGCACCTGAATAGAAAGCACCCCCACGTTAACAGTGCTTCTCCGAGCGGACTCGGCCCGTCAACAAGGTAACGTATTTTTACGATTACTAACTGACACTATCGCTTTTCAGAATATTTGTGCAGTGCTTGTAATTATTAATAGCCTGTCATGAGCTGACAGTGCCAACAAGGCATGACAAATAACGAGAGAGAAAATGCACCAAAATCTCATTAATTTATCCCTCCTCACCGCAAACTCCGCTCGCGGGCACATGCGCGCGCGCGAGCACACCCACACACACAGGTTATATATATGATCTCAAAACTCGCGTTTGACCATCAGTTGCATTTATTATTGCAATTATGCTACCTTATTTAATTTAATTATTCATTTATATATTTAGATTAATTAATTTAATAAATAAAAAAGATTGAAAACCTACATTCATTAGCATATAAATTTTGGTTGAGCATTTGTCTTATAAATCAATGTTTTGTTTTTTTTTCTTCCCACAGCACTTCACAGTCACGCATGGACAGTTTCGTCCGGCCAGGTCCATCATGCACTGTGGAAGAAACTGCAGTTTTCACTAAGAGCATCTTAAATATGCTCATCACCGACATGCGCCCACTGTCCATGGTGGATGACACAGGATTTAGAAATATGATAAAAGCATTCAATCCCAAATACACCATTCCATCAAGAACCCATTTCACAAATATGGTGGAGCAAAAGTACTCCGAAATGATTGATAAATTAAAGAGTGTTCTTAAGGAGACAGACTGTGTTGCACTAACAACAGACATTTGGACAAGTGTGGCCACAGAGGCTTATCTGGGGATCACATGTCATTTTTTGGGAGATGATTGGGAAATGCAGTCCCTCTCCCTTACTACAATGCCTCTGGAGGAGAGGCATACAGCCTCAAACATTGCAGATTGGCTGGAGGAGGCTGCTACCAAATTTCACATTCCTTTTAAAAAGGTGAAGGCAGTTGTCCATGATAATGGGGCCAATATAGTGGCAGCTGCCAGAATTCTGAAAGAGAGACACGGATGGGCCTCTGTTAGATGTGCAGGGCACACACTGAATTTAGTTGTGCAGAATACACTGAAAAGTAACAAAACGATCTCAAGTTGTGTGGCCTCTGCAAGATGCCTGGTGGAGCACTTTAAAAAGAGTGAACTTGCCTGCACAAAACTTAAAGAAAAGCAGCAGCAAATGGGAGTGCAACAGCACATGTTGGTACAAGATGTCAGTACTCACTGGAATAGCACACTTCATATGCTATCCAGGCTCCTTGAACAGAGATGGCCGGTGACTGCGGCTCTTTCTGATCCTGCAGTCAACCCACGGGGAAAGAATCACTACTTGGATCTGAAGCCAGAGCAGTGGATCTTGACTGAAGAGCTGACTCAGATTCTTGAACCTTTCGAGGGGGCTACAGTGTTTCTGAGTGGTGAACAATATGTGACCCTGTCTGCGCTTCCCCAGCTGGTGCAAACCCTCAAGAAATCCACCCTGAGTCCAGCTTTCGAAACGACACCAGTGAAGGCATTTCAGAATCTTGCTGCTGAACAGATCACTGACAGGTGGAAAGACCTGTTTACATTTAAACCTGAGGACCCCAACACAGCTCTCCTTGCTGCTGCCATGGACCCCCGGTTCAGAAAACTTAAGTTCTTGTCTTCTGAAGAATCATTTAAGGTCCAAAGCACAATTCAGACAATGGCACTAACTGTCAGAAGGCAAGGAAGACAGCCCAATGAGCAGGGAAATGAATCCACCACCAACACAGAGGAAGAATGCCCAGCTACTCAAGCCCAGGGATCATCTCGCAATGTTCTTGGATCATCATCAGACTCCAGTTGCAGTGATGAAGAGGATGAGGATGAGAAGCAAAATCGAGAGGTGCAGAGGGAGGTCTTGCAGTATTTTGGTGAACATCCTCTCTCCAAAAAAGAGGATCCACTGTCATGGTGGAGAGAAAATGCAGCAAGATACCCAACCCTGGCTAAGCTTGCAAAGTCCTTTCTGAGTATTCCAGCCACCTCAACGCCCTCAGAGCGTTTGTGCTCTGCTGCTGGGAACATTGCCTCAAAGCGTAGGGCAAGCCTTACTCCTGACCATGTCAATATGTTGACCTTTTTGCATTGTAACCACCATTTGCTCGTTTAAAGGCTTGCACATGCAAGTTCTCTTTTTTTTTCTGTTTTGTACCTGTACATTTTTTGTTATTTATTTTTTGTCCTCATATGGGCTTTCACAGAAAGATTTGTTAAACAGGCTTAGTTTTGGAGCCAATTGTTAAGCGTGAAGTGTTGAGTTTAAATAAAAACGCTTTTTGAGAGGAATAACAGTCAATTGCATGCTCATTTTAAGAGGCCTTTCATGTTGCATTACACACTATTGATATAGTTATTTAAAAACACAAAAGTGTAATTTATTCGATTACTCGATTAATCGATGGAAAAATCGACAGAATACTCGATTCCAAAATTATTCGATAGTTGCAGCCCTACATTAGACACATTAAAAAGGCTACAATAACTGCTGACTCATAGAGTTCATGAGCTGATATTTTATGGAAAATTAGTGCATGTGGATCACTACTAGTGTTATTGTAAGTAATTCATTTATCATTTATTTCCTCACTTCAAATATTATTTTCTAAAAAAAAAAAAAAAAAAAAAGCAAATGAAAAGCAAAAATAACTCCATTAGTGTTTTCACTGTTGCTAAATCTTGTTTCATTTATCTTATGAGTTACATAAAGTTATGGTTAATAAATAACTGATTTCCTATAATTAAACCAGATCAAGCTGATGATTTAATCATTCAGTATATTTACGTGTAATAATCTCAATAGTTACATTAGTCTAATGGGACCAGCTTTGTCTGTGAACACGTGAAATTTAATCAAAAAATATTGCTTTTCACAAGTTTGGACGAATGAATAGTGACATAAATGTTATGCTAACATTTATTTCACACAATGTGTGACATGTTTATATTTTATTCTTCCATACAAGTGTTAAATCTGACCATAAACAAATCGATAGTTCTCTGTGGTTTTATGACAGTAAGACGTGTTCTTTTTGGTCTATTATTCCTTATATGGAGTGGTTAGCGTTAGCTCTTAACCCAGTCTGTGTGTCGGTGTGTTAGCTTAGCATAGTTAGCTTTAGTTGAGTTTCCAGTTCATAATCATTGTTGTTTGTGGAACTTTGGGTGGATCTGACAGAGGAACTTGGACTGGTTCACTTTGTTGGATGGTTATCTGGTCTTCACCAAGTAGCGGCCCATGATGCATCGCAGCTCGGCAGCTTCAGGTAGCCGTGATGTAGTCTGTGGGTGTGTGAGGGTCGAGGGGCGGAAGCGGCGGTGGTGCACACCGCTGCCAGGGAGGCTTCGCTACGGAGCTGCCGTGAACAGCGTTCCGCTCCAGAGAATAATAGTTGACAACAAACAGGGGCAGTTCTGGCCTGTGGAACAAGGTTTTTAGGGGCATTCTTCGCTAAATTGAGGGACAAATGGCCCATGGTTCTCGCTAATTACCCACATGGGAATTTATTGTTTATATCATGGTATGACATATTCTTACCGGTGAGAATATTTCTGACGATAAAATATCACACATTCCTAACTTGGACCTTAAATATGACCTTGAGCAAAGGTCAAAGTCGCACATTGAAAGTAAATGTTGTTCAATGGTACCAATGGTCAAGTTGTATGGATTTTTTTTTTGGTGACGTCATGAACTTTGACCCCTACTGATCTTTTAACTGGTAGGTAGTACAGCTTCAGTCTAATTAAATAAAACACTTTACTTGACATTAGCTTTTCATGAATGTAAGCATCAAACTTGTACAATAAATATTCGTAGAGATATGGAACATTTTGTTTTTTTACACTTGATGCAACTTTGACCTTGAAATTTTGACTCCAAAAAAGGTCGACTGCACATCCTTGACATTACCCCTATGAAATGACATACGTGTCATTAGTGCTGCATTAATAGTCTAGGAGGAGTTCCACAACAAAGCAACTTGCAGAAGAAAAATAATGATAAGAACTCCTATCTACGAAAAACAAAGTATTTGACAATTTTCAATTGTCAAATACAACAACAATGTAAAGACCAAGAACTGACGGAAAGAGAATCAACTTAAATGTGTCATCTAATGAAAACAGTGTGTATTAAAGTTGTTGATGAAGAATCTTTATTACAGTGAAGCTGTTCCTCTCCTCATTGAGAACATGAAGCTGTTCTGAACATTCCCTCTATGATCTGCTGCTCTGTGCACGTCTGCGTCTCATAAAAAGTGAAATTATTATTTTATGACAGGGTCTGTGAGATCATGTTGGTTTTCCCTGATGATCATTTCTTTAGTGCACTGCTTTATTCCCACATCAAATAAAGACCTTTATGAGGCAGATCAAGTAGAGTAGTGATGAAGTTCAGAGGATCAGAGTAGATCTCAGTGAAACATGCGCTGAGAGTCAGGAAACACGTGGGGATCTATGTCAACGCAGAGGGCAACGCGTAGCTACAGCGTTGAGGTGATGCAGAAACATACAGCGCATCCACAAAGTATTCACAGCGCTTCACTTTTCCCACATTGTGTTCTAATACAACCTTATCCTAAAATCGCATTAAATCAAAATGTCTTTCCTCAAAATTCTACACATACGTAATACCCCATAATGACAATGTGAAAAAGCTTCTTTTTTTTTTTTTAGATTTTTGCAAATTTTTTGAAAAATGGAAAACACATGTATGTAAGTATTCACAGTCTTTGTCATAAAAAACCAAACTGAGTTCAGGTTCATCCTGCTTCCACTGGTTTCTGAAGCTTTATTGGAGTGAAGTCCACCTGTGGTAAGTTTAGTTGATAAAGCCCACACCTGTCTATATAAGGCTACATTCACACTAGGGATGCACCAAATTTTCGGTGGCCGAATATTGCAAAAAAGGCAACATTCAGCCTTCGGTTTAGTGAGTTAAAAACAAGGCCTAATAGTAGCGTGTGACGTAATGATGTATGAACGTAGTGTGTGAGTGAGTGTTGGTGGTGGTCGGAGGGTCCGATGGCGCACTATGGCAGCCTCGCCTCCGTCAGTCTGCCCCAGGGCAGCTGTGGCTACAACAGTAGTATGCCACCACTAAGTGTGGAGTGAAAGAATAATGCCTTAATTCTGTAAAGCGTCTTTGAGTGTCTATGATAAAGCGCTATATAAAATTGATGCATTATTATTATTATTATTAATGACGCAATCAAACAACGTGCAGTGATTTTGAGTCAGAAAAGTGTGCGCGCGTTGCTGCAGAACCAGAGCAGCAGCAGCAGCTCCTCCTTTCAGCACACAAACACAGCCAGACTCTCTTCTTACCGCTCTCCGTCATCCGTCACCGCCTAAAAGTTGGAAACCGTCCAATCCCACAACAGAGTCCGTTGTTAGCGCTGTGAGCTACTAATCCATAAATATCCTCATCGTTTCCTCCTTACACTACACCGGGTCTCACTGCATAGGCTGGTGTAGCATTAGCACAGAGTGCTAACAGCTGATGGGTGTAAACAATGGGTGAATAGTATGAACAGTATGAATAGTGTGAACAGTATGAACAGTGTGAATAGTGTGAATAGTATGAATAGTGCGAACAGTGTGAATAGTATGAACAGTATGAACAGTGTGAATAGTGTGAACAGTATGAATAGTATGAACAGTGGGAATAGTGTGAACAGTGTGAATAGTATGAATAGTGTGAACAGTATGAATAGAATGAATAGTATGAATAGTGTGAATAGTGTGAATAGTATGAATAGTGTGAACAGTATGAATAGAATGAATAGTATGAACAGTATGAATAGTGTGAATAGTATGAATAGTGCGAACAGTGTGAATAGTATGAACAGTGTGAATAGTGTGAACAGTATGAACAGTATGAACAGTGTGAATAGTATGAACAGTATGAATAGTATGAACAGTGTGAATAGTGTGAATAGTGTGAATAGTGTGAACAGTATGAATAGAATGAACAGTATGAATAGTATGAACAGTGGGAATAGTGTGAACAGTGTGAACAGTATGAATAGAATGAATAGTATGAACAGTGTGAATAGTGTGAACAGTGTGAATAGTGTGAATAGTATGAATAGTATGAACAGTATGAATAGTATGAACAGTGGGAATAGTGTGAACAGTGTGAATAGTATGAATAGTGTGAATAGTGTGAATAGTGTGAACAGTGTGAATAGTGTGAACAGTGTGAATAGTATGAATAGTGTGAACAGTATGAATAGAATGAATAGTATGAATAGTGTGAATAGTATGAACAGTGTGAATAGTATGAACAGTGTGAATAGTAGGAATAGTGTGAACAGTGGGAATAGTGTGAACAGTGTGAATAGTGTGAACAGTGGGAATAGTGTGAACAGTGTGAACAGTGTGAATAGTATGCATAGTGTGAACAGTATGAATAGAA
Source organism: Gouania willdenowi (assembly GCF_900634775.1). Taxonomy (NCBI): domain Eukaryota; kingdom Metazoa; phylum Chordata; class Actinopteri; order Blenniiformes; family Gobiesocidae; genus Gouania; species Gouania willdenowi. The sequence continues at coordinate 35,597,785 of NC_041058.1, forward strand.
TGAATAGTGTGAATAGTATAAACAGTGTGAACAGTGTGAATAGTATGAATAGTGTGAACAGTGTGAACAGTGTGAATAGTATGAATAGTATGAACAGTATGAATAGTGTGTGTGTGCAGCACTGAGAGGGCTGATCACTTCTTCTACAGCTGTACGTTTACAGCACTCATCATAAACAGCTCCACTTGTACTTACGGTTTAAAAGATTAACTTACAGAGTTAGTAAAGGATTAGTTCACCTACAATATACTTAGAATTTAAGGTTTATTCAATCGGCATTCCACTTTCATTTGGCCCCAGTAAGTAGAGGAAGTGCAGAGCCCTCTCGCTGCAGCCACAGCTCTACACACAGTGATGACCGGGAGATTTGTCGCTTGAAAAGTTTAAATTTGTCGCTTGATGTCGCGTCTTGTACATTGTTTTTGAATGTAATCTAGTAGCCTGAGTCGCTTCACGTTCGCGTGAAATACTGATCCAGGATACACTGATCCAGGATACACTGATCAACTCACGTTACAAAATTATTAATAATCAATCATGTTTTGAGGAAATCATCACACAAGCAGCAGAGATAAGAGAAAGATTTAAAAATATCATGATGAAGATCCTCCTGGATGATAAAACCTCCATGGAGGGTCAGAGAGGCTTTAGTAAACAAAGGATGAACTGAACCTATAAGTTAAATTAAGATCAGTTCAATGTAACGATGTAATGACAATATCTAACTCTTCTTTACGTCTCTGGACATTAAAACCAGGAGGTGACCCTCCTCATCTGGTCTAGACCTCATCACCTCCCGTTTCCATGACAACAGACAGAATAAAGCTTGCATGGGACCATGTGATGAAACTTTCACTTTTTATTTATTGAAGTGTATATTTAATGATTATTTAATGTTCTGTAACCCTTAAGGTTTTGGTTACAATTTGAATTTCTAGGAGAATAAGTTTCTCATTGTTACAATGATTGAGAGATTTTAAGAAGGTTTATATGTTTAAAGGACAGATTGTCATAATGTATAATAAAGATAAATACATTTTCAAACCTTATGAATAATATTTATTTATAATATTTATCTACTATATTGTATTTTGTATGTAAGCATACATGGAATACTTTGAGTATAAAGAGGCCAACTCAAGTGTACTCTTTTATTTAAAGGTAGGGTAAGTAATTTTCTCCAGATACACTTTTTAAGTTTTTGGTTGAAATTGTTGAAACTGTTCATAGGACACTTTTTCAGTTTATTATATTTCAGAGATATAAAATAAAAATTGTATTTTTTCACTTAATCTTTTTTTTTCTTGTTATGTCAGATTATCGTAGATTAATTTATGACCAATGTATCGATAATCGCAGTATCGTCATATCGTGAGATAATCGTTATTGTGAGCTTTGTATCGCGCATTGTGAGGTACCCAGAGGTTCCCACCCCTTGATGCTACATTAAAACACATGCTAGATTAAAACACATGCTAGCTTTCAAAAATTACCTACCCTACCTTTAAATTAAACTATGGTCAGCCTAACAAACAGGGTGGGTGTGGCTTATACAGGAAGTGACAGAGAGTGGGACACACTCAGCAAATAGCTCATGATTCTATTTGTATGAAGCAACAGTTCATTGGACCCCAGTGTGAAACACACAGTCACGTGCACTAATGTGCACTAATGTTCATCTCCATAATCCTGAAGATGAGCTCAGCTTAAGTTAGCTAGCTCAGTCTAACCTGCTAAACAGATCCAGCTGTGGATGACGTCTCCTCATTACAAACACTCAGTAGTTTACTGAACGCGAGCGCACACACACACACACACACACACACACACACACACACACACACACACACACACACACACACACACACACACACACACACACACACACAGTTAGCTGACTCATTGATTCTCAGACTGAGGTCTCAGGGTGTGTTGCTGCAGACTTTCTGCTGCAGTGCTCCTCACTACTCCCCCGGTGGGACGGCCCACGTGACCTAACTCTGCACCGTTATGGAGGACTGCTCCATGTCCCGGTAGGTAGTTAATGGAGGACTAGTGGACTCACCTGTCCGGATGTTGTCCGTTACCGGGTCTTTCTCGGTCATCTCGTCCCTGTGTCCGACCTCCTCCTGAGGCTGAGCCCTGTCCCTGATACAGCTGCACCAAGCAATGGTGGAGTCCCGGGAAGCAGCGAGACACCGAACCGGAACCGGGACCAGGACCAGGACCACACACGAGCCGCTACACCGACACCGAACCTGGACCACCGGCCGCCGCCCGAGCTCCAGAGTCCGAGGGGCCGCAAGAGGAGAGAGAGAGGGGGGAGAGGGGGGGCAGGAAGTCCCCGCCCTCCCTCCCCCCTTTTTACAGGATGGAGCTCAACATACACGAGGCGTGTGAATAACATGAGATAAATGTAATTTATTATAGAAGCATATCTACCATCATTAATCAGAAATAAAATGGTTCAAAGTGACCAAAAACGGTGGAAAAGGTGGTGAAATGGAATCTTAAAAACCACAAAAAATGGCTAAAAGTTGCAAATTGTAGGTAATGGAATTTAAAAATATCGGGAAAATTAGTCTAAACTAGCAAAACATGAGCATTAAAAATGATGAATGTGGTTAAATTGACAAAAATAAACATAAAACATGGTAAAAAGAGGTTAAAATAGTAAATATTTGGTCAAAATATGCAACATTAAGTGGGGGAAGTAGTTTATAAGTGCAAGAAAAAGCATTGAAATGTGATGGAGAAGTGTCAGAAATGGGAGTAATGTAGCAAAAAATCCTTATAAATAGGTTAAAATATGGCAAGTTTGGTGTAGTTGCAGAAAAAAGGTAAAAGTAAAAAAAAAGTCTTAGTTTTTTAAATTTAAAATTGATTAACAAAAATGCCTTTTCATTTTCATAATATCAATCAAATTAATAAATAATCCAAGCTGCATTTTAATTTTCCTGTTCAAAGTTCCTCATTTTGTAACTTAATTAAAATGATAAAGGAAATTACATTTTAATTTTCAAAAGATGGCCCAGCAAACAGGTACCAAAATTCAATTTGAAAATGGAAAATTTGAAATTGAAAATGCATTAGCAGAAAGGCTGATACATTGAAGGTTGTAGCTGCATTTTTTGACTCATAAATCCAATTAGTAATAGCAATGCTCATGTTGTATATCTCAGCTCTCTTTAATAAAGAGTGAATAACATGAGATGTTATTGCAAGATTACATGTAAGTCAAATCAAAATGAAATATCAAATCGAGCTTTATTGTCATTTTTCTAACCATACATAGTAGTGCAGACAAGATGAGAGAATGTTAAAAATACACACACACACACACATCCCTGAGACACCTTAATAGTTAAAAAAGTGAAACAGTTAAATATTCTACAGCAGCCAGTGTGCATGTATGAAACAGTTAAAGTCACCTTGTCAGTGATAGTTTAAAATGCTGAGACTTAAAACAATTTATAAATACGGAAACTAAAAAATTAGGACTAACATTAGATTTAGGTGTACATATTTACTGCCATGTAACTCAGTGTGGCCCCCAAAGTTAGTGCACAAAATGAGTCAAAAAACACACAAAATAACAAAAACAGCAAATATGCAAATAAATAAATGATGACTTTAGAAAAAACTGAAAAATACACAAAAGGACAAAATGAACTCCAAATGACACAAAATAACAAAAACACAATTGCAAAAAATAGCAAAAATGCAAAAAATACAAACACAAAATGACTCCATTAAAAAAAAATGAAGAAATTACACAAAAGGAAAATAAAACCTCCATAAACACACAAAATAAAAACAAAAATGCAAAAACACACGAAAAATATCAAATATGCAAAAAATGAAGAGTCTCAAGAAAAATACACAATTAGGTAAAAAAAAAAAACACACACACACAATATGACTTTACAAATAAGTAACTGACAGATATACAAAACCACAACAAAAATACAAAAAAAATTACAATAAAAACCTAAATGTTTTCATAACATAAAAAACAACACAAAATACAGAATGACTCCAAAAATACTCAAAATAACAACAAAAACACACAAAAAACTGCATATATGCAAAAAATATGAACAAAAAAGGACTCCAAAAAAATACAAAATTAAAGAACAATACACAAAAGTATGAAAAAAAGCACACAATAGATACAACTAAGTAATTTACAAATATACAAAATGACAATGAAAATACACAAAAAACATTCCTCCAAAGGCCTGTATTATGAAGGTGGATCAGTACATCCTGGATCAATATATCCTGATAAGCTTCAGCTAATCAAACATCCTCTGTACTATGAAGCAGGATATAAACATGTGCACTAACCCTGAGGGGTATTTCATCAAACCCAGCTCAGGGTTAAGTCCGGGTTTAACCTGAGAGTCTGGCTCAGTTAAGCTGGGTTCTAACTGAAACGTTTCAAAACACCTTGGTTACCATAGTAACACAGTCCGTGGGTCAAACCTGCTCCTGACCAGGTTTAAGCAGCAGAATTGGTTTAATCTGCTGACTCCACATCATCATCATTAAATAAGTCATTTAGTGATTCTTTAAAACACTAAACAAAGATCTACAAAAGGAAAAAGAGTCAAAAAGTTTATACTTGAAAATCACTTTAATTAGTATATTAAAAGTAAGTTAAACAGAAAATCATGGTAAATGTTTAATTATGATTTTAAATCGATACAAATGACAATGATCGTATTACGTGTTTAAAGTGTCCTGTACTTTTTAATAAGATGATCACTGTTTGCATGTGTTTAAACCATCAGTAATAATATGTCTATATATTAGGCTATAATAGCCTCCTGTCATTTAAAGGGGACATATCATGATAAATCCACTTTTTTAGCCCTTAAATGCATTTTGTTGTATATTTAGATTGTTTAGAAGTACAGAAAAATTCAAATTAGTCTCTTCAGGTGCTCCGTAGATATCTTTATATTCTGTTTTGCTCATATTTTTCAATCTGTTTCGATTTTTCTATTCTCTATTACGTTTTTTGAACTATTACATCACAGTATTTGCAGCAGAACTGCTAAATTAGGACATCAACTCCAGGCCCAACACTTTTATTTCTGGCTTTTATTTTGTAGTCCAAGCTCCAGGATGCAGAAGTTACGAGAGGATAAGTCAAAATGTTGGGTTGTTGGATGTAGTAACCCACACGCTTCATTACACCGTCCCCCAGCATCAGAACCTTTTCAAAGTGTCTGGTTGAGTTTTATTTTTTATAGAAATGTACCACATCTGTGGATAAGGTCATTTTAGTGTGTGTGAAGCACTTCAATGATGACTGCTTCATCAACCTCCACCAGTATAAAGAAGGATTTACAGAAAGACTTTGTCTGATTGAGGGTTCAATTCCTTCTATCTTTGGAGACGATGAACAGAGCACTTCGGTAAACTGTAAATAACGCCAAAAAGTGTGATGATAAGACGTCCCTGTCATTGTTTTGTTAGCATTAGCATTAGCACCGTCTTCATATGTTAGCGCTGTGTGCTCGTTTTAGATCCTTGATGATATGGCCTACGTGATTTAATTTAAGTCTAAAGTTTTCATTAGTCATTTAATTTTGACGTTGTTTTCTCTGAAAAGACTGTATTAAAATGCATTTCGTGACGTTAGCTTGGTGCTAGCGTTAGCTCGGTGCTTGTGTTAGCTCACTTGTTAGGGTTCTGCAGGTTCATCATCTTCATTTTCATCTCGCTCCACTGGGTCAGACTCTGGCTGGAACATGTAAGGCTGGATGGACAAGTCTAACGTTGTTGACATTTTGTAAATAACGTGTGAATAAAAAGTTTATGCGCCGCTACATAGTCGTATCTCTTCTATCAAACTACAAAAATGGCCGAACAGGGTGGAGTTGAACCGAGTGTCACCTCTGCAACCTGGAAAGGGGGCGGGGTATGAAGTGTCTCATTTGCATTTAAAGAGACAGCACCAAAACGAGTTGCTCTCAGAAGCACATCAGAAAAGGGGTAGAAAAGGGGTGGAGCTATAATAATGAGGAATTCAGACCCAAACATTGCAGTTCTGCTTTATATAGACCACAACTGTATGATTTATATGTAAAAAGGAAGGATTTAAAAGCATGATATGTCTCCTTTAAGGAAGGTTATGGTCATTATACAGGGTGGATTAAAGAATGAATAAAGGATTGTTTTATCTCGTTCTTCTCCTTGTTATTATCACATCATAAAAAAGTTTAAAAATAGCAGGAATTAGTGCTGTTCTCGAAGGGTCTTGAGAGAAAATCCAGAGTCCGAGACGAGACCGAGACCTTTAAAATTTGGCCTCGAGACTGGTCTGAACTACTACTACACTACAGATTAGGACAGAAACCATCCTATTGATCTACCATTGATCGGAGTCAATCAGTCTGCATTCTTTAAAGATGATCTACTGACCATCATCCAGTAGGTCTGAGCAGCACTCTTATACTCTCATATGTCACCGTTGTGCAAATTACGCATCTGATCTGCTGATTCTGGCCTGACATCACACGAGACTTTGACGGTTAAAAGGAGAGAAAGGAGATCAGTGGAGCAGTGAGTCTGAAGCTATATTGATCCATGGTCATATCTATATATCTATCTCTGCACACAGCAAACCTTTTCTCTCTCACACACACACACACACACACACACACACACACAAACAGTTCCAAATTTCATGAATCCATACCAGTCTGTCATTGCCTGATCTCATTAGATCTGTGAATATCAGCAGGTCTGGTCCTTGTCAGTAGATGATAGAGACCACTGAGAATTCCAGGGGCCACAGAGCTTTTTTGGACACTCAAAGTCACTTTACAGAATTAAGGCATTCTTCTTCCACTCCACACACAGTGGTGGTAAGCTACCATTGTAGCCACAGCTACCCTGGGGCAGACTGACAGAAGTGAGGCAGCCATAGTGAACCATCGGCCCCTCCCACCACTACTCACTCACTACATTCATACTAGGCATTGTGGGTGAAGTGCCTTGCCCAAGGACACAATGACAGATACCACTGGACTATAGTTATCCCCAAATAGTGCCCAGATCCGGCCCATGGTAGCCCTATATGTGTCCCGCACTGACCCAGTGGCACTACTACACAAACTGTCATCATGACATGGAGAAACGTGTGATGGTTCGATTATGTTTGTCCTGTCTTATTTTTTCATAATGACTTAAAGGCTACTTTTTATCATACAGTAAATGTATCCTGTAAGGATGTCTTCTTACCTTAGATTAGAGAAACTTTATTAATGGGGAATTTCTATATACCCACTACAAATTACCCTGTGATACGTAACAGTGTAAATAAACCGAGCGTTTGCTAATTTCCCCGTTTTTTCAAAAGCAGACAGCAGCCAGCCACCACTGACGTGTGTGTGTGTGTGCTGATCTGGCCTTCCAGAGTTCCCACAGATTAGTGTGTTTTGATTGGGTGATTCTGGAAAGTGGGTGGAGGGAGAAAGAAAATGGCAAGTGGCGTACAAGAGACGTGAAGCATGCCTCATGGTTAGGGTGTGTGATCTGATGATATGAAATTGTGAAAGATGAAAACATGACAACAATCTCCCAAGTCACAGAGATCGTAGAACTCTTATCCCCCGCGGTGCCTTCTCTGTGTCGTATGTCTGTGGTGTGGGGCCATTATTGTAACAAAACTATTTGTGTGTGCGTAATACAATCAGTGTGTCTGTACCTTGATCTGTGTGTGTAGAATTAGGATTGGTAAATGAAACTGTCTGTGTGTAATCTATTCTGTGTGTGTGTATTAACATCCGTATGCGTGGGTCATCACACCGGGACATTCTATTGGCCGTCTCTAACGACACCTCACACAACACACACAGACTCATCAACATGCTTACAGACAGAAAGTCTCTATTAGACAGACTGTCTGAGATGGTATGTAACTCCTGTTCACTGTTTATATTGCTGTGTGTGTGTGTGTGTGTGTGTTATGAACACTGCTAGTAGCTGAATTACACTTGTAGGTTATATCATCATAAATACATAGTAAATGAAACAAATGTCTAATCTAATGTTCATTTGAACTGTTCTTATGATTATTATTGTATGTAATAGTGTATTTCTATAGACATTGATTCAATGAAAAATGACTTGATGTTTGAATGTTTTTTACATGATGATCTTTTTAATGACGTCCTTTCTGTTGCAGACAAGGAGAGCTGAGGTAAAGGTAGCACTGCCTTGGGCCACAGTGTTTTAAGTGGGAGCCTCTGTCATCATCAACATCTGTGATAAACACCTACAACATGAGACATGTCCCCAGATAAATGATGGACAGTTGGTTATAATGATTTACTGACAAAGAAATGTATTAATTCTTGTTAGTTTTTATTTGTAATTTGTGGTTGATTAAAACTAGCATTAGGAGGACACAGTGCAGGGAGAGCTGCTGGTATGGAGGTGATGACATCATTCTGAAGGTAGAAATCAACGTTAAAACAGGACAAAGTCATGTTAAAAAAGGACTTTTTTTTAACATCAGGTCACTAAAGTCTCACTATTGTTATTTTCTCAAACTTGGCAGCTCTGGCATTTACTAATCAGGATCATATCAGCAGTACAGACACCGAAAAATTAATCAGAGCTCAATAAGTGCAGAATTACGCTGTGCTAACACTCCCTCCCCCCAGTGCACAGACACACAGCGTTAGTGCTGCTTTCTCTGTGATAGCGGCTCAGTGCAGATGTCCGTCTGTCCTGTAAAACTCCATCAGTTCTGAGTGTTGGAAACACTGAGACACGAAACAGTGCATGTGTTTCTCTTTTGTAACAATTTTAAGCTCAGCTGACCTTTTTAAAGGGACTACGTCCTGACTGTGGTTAAAAAATACTTTCAGCAACTCAGAGATACCCTGAAATAAGCAACATACATTTAAGCCTTAATGGAGGAAGAAATCAAAAGTGGAACAAAATGTTGATTTTGATCTGTTAGTTTCATGTTAGTAGGGTAGGAAATTTTCAAAAGCTAGCATGATTTTGAATGTAGCCTCCTCGATGGCTCCTCCTTTACCCCCCTCCCCCCTCCCCTCTGTGCTCCGTCTCACTCACTTGCATGCTCACAGCTGCTGCAGAAGAGGAGCTCAGCTCATTGATGTATAGTGTGTAAACGTTGTTGTCTCATGTGTCATTCAGCAGTAAGAAAACAATAAACTTTACCATTATATAGGTTAAAAAACGTGACCAAAAATTCTGTCAGTGGTGACACGTTTTCAGTGTGTGCTCGTGCATGTGAGGGGTTGAGAACGAGCAGGGAGACATGATTGATTTAATAAAATGGTTTGTTTTTTTCCATTGGTTGAAGTTATTACAGATTTACAGCTTCTACAGATGATGGAATTTCTTTGTTCCTTTTTCAGAGAACATAAGATCTTAATTTCTGTCAGGACATTAAGACAATTTCAACCAAAAACTTACAAAGTGTGTTATGGCAGATTTTTATATTCATCATCATATCGTCAAATGTATGTTCATGTGTACAATTTGTCATGTTTTAATACATGATGACTCCATTACTCTTCACACTTTTGAGCAGCTGAATCATGATTAAACAGTACAGATCGTATTGTTCAGCCAAGGCCAGAGTCTCTGCTCGCATGCAGCACACACTATCAAAGACAGATAAGACTGGCGCCTAACCTTCCTCATAACATACACATCTTCATCATCCTCAAATCTTTCCACTATTGGGCATCTGACTCTCCCCTCCTCCTTACCCCAGAGTGGAACTCTGCTGTTATCTGTATAAAACCTTAAGCTGAAACTGTTAGAGGGAGCGGCACTTCCTTCGGACGTCCGCCTGGACGGACGCTAATTTTGTTTCACTTTGTTCCATCTTGTACCTTTTTTACTTAGCCTTAGAATAAACTTTTTTATAAAACCATCAATGCTTCTCCTGGACTCCATCATTCAACCAGAGCAATAAATCATGTCTCCAAATGAGGTCAACCGCAAATTCAGCCGTAACAAGTGTATCTGGAGAAAATCACCTACCCTAGCTTTAATAAAAGGGTGTTTGTGGCGTTTTTATCCACTTTGACACATTATTGTTTTTTATTGTAAAACTGTATTAAAAAAATTAAATAAATCAACATTGTTTTTGTTCCTTATAAACCAATGTGTTGAATTATTGATTAATCTTTGTTCATCTCTTATTTTCCATTTGTTGCAGTGTTTCTGGTTTGTTTGGGTTGGGTTATTGTCTATTTTTGTTTGTGGTGGTATGAGGGCTGCCATTACTGCATGTGTTTAATTGTGTTTTGTTTTTGTTTGACAGGTGCTGGGGGGCCTTTGGGCGACAGCGGTTTTGTGGTGGTGGTCCATTGTCTTTCACTTTTGGTTTGCTGTTTCACGGGTGCTGCGTAGTTTGGATCCTCCCCTTTTTTGTTTCCGCTGTCGTGGTAAGCCCCAGCCCTGTCTTTTTTCCTTTGCAGGTCCTCATACCATTTTTTCCCCCTGTGTTTAGTCTGTTTTACTTATTGTTAATAAAGTTGTTTCAATTGATTGGAATCTCTCTGCCTGTGTTTTTTCTATTCTGGACTTTGTGTCCATCTCATTGAAGTTTATATCCTGGGGTGCAGGCCCCCATAAACATTGCCACCATCTGGCGTTTGTAGAACGGGACCCACAATTGAATGGCAGACGTGATTTATTTATTTATTTTTTTTATTATTTTTTATGTTTGTTGATTGTTAATTAATTCAGTTACCCGAGAGCCAGAACCAAGACAGCAGTATTTCCTCAGAACTCACACCAGTAAACCTATTGCTTTTGTTTTGTCTGAAAACATTTTTTCTACTAGTGCTGTAGAGTGGTTGTTTTCAGTACGGAGGAGGAATTGCATCAGCTCAAGGAGCTTGTGTTGTGCCTGACGGTGGACAATGAGCACCTGAATAGGGAGCGTACTGGGTCGCGTGCGGGCGCCGGTGGGGTGGCTTCAGGCTCCTCTGCTCCATCTGCTGTAACGGAGCGGCTGATGGTTATACCTAGAGAACGCAGATGTCCCATGTTCAATGGTAAAATAGGCATTGGTGTAGCCGAATGGCTTGAGGTGATACAGGCATGCATACGGGCATGCCACCTCACTGCTGCAGATCAAGTCCTCTTTATCATAGATCATTTGGAGGGAGAAGCACGGAAGGAGATCAGGTTCTGGCTGGGTGTAGATAGAGATGACCCTGCTCGCATTTTCTCCATCTTGCAAGAGCTCATACTCATACTCACTCCTATGTCACTCTGCAGCAGGCTTTCTTTGCCAGACAACAGCAGGAGGGCGAGACATTGCAGGAGTTCTCATTATCCTTGCGAGCTTTATTGCAGGACATCCAGCAGTGTGCACCTGATGGGATGCCCAATGCCGCAGCACTGCTCCGTGATCAGTTTGTGGAGCATGTCCTCGAAAGTTCTCTACGTCATGAACTACAGCAAATGGTCCGACGTCAGCCTACGGCTTTATGCTCGATGTGCGTAGTAAGGCTATAAGATGGGAACCTGGCGGTTCTCGTGGAAGAAACTACTCTCTTCCCTCTGCTCATGGTCATCAGTTTAGTGTTCAGGGTAGCTCCCATCCAGCCGCTATGGTTGCTTCTCAGGGGCCTGATTTAACTGAACTATTTATTTTTTATTTTTATTTATTCAGTTTATTTCCGACATGGTTACATTCACTTTTTTTTTTTTTTTTTTACATTTTTTTTTTTTTTTTTTTTGTACATGCCGAAAAAGGAGACAAGAGAAGAAGTTTGCTTATCTGGGTCCCGTCCCCTGTTTTACCATCGCAAATTTACATGGGTTTACATGTCTCTCTGGTCAAACATTCTTGAGTTGTTCTGAACAGTCCTTTCTTGTGTATTCTCATCTGTAGTCAGTGTTGTCTTTTTTTTTTTTTTAATTCCTCCTCCTCTCTATCTTTGTTCGTGTTGGCCTTGTTCCCTGCCAGACGTTGTTAGCATTCCTCCAGTGCAAGAATAGTTCCTCTTTCGAAGGTGTTTGGAAATTTTTTTCCCTTTTCATCCATAGTGTGACCACTCGGGAATGTCTCTTTTGGACACACAAGTTTGCAGCTTGTTTTGTCTCTACATCAAGGTTAATCCAGCTGTTGTTAGTTTTATTGGCAGTGTTGTATTTTCCACTGTTAGATTTAACTTGTATAAACACATTATTATATCTTAGTTCATAAGCAAGGTAGTAATTTCATTGTACAGGAAAACATGTTTCTAACTGCACATATGACAATAAACACTTTGAATTTAAATTTAATGTAATCCTTAATCACCCCACCACCGAGCAATTGAAATGAATAAATGACAGACCTTTTTTACTCTTGGTTTCCACATTTAATTCAGTCTCCGTAAAATAATCACAGTCTGAGTTTTGTTTCCAGTGTTTATATAGATCTGGGTCCATATCCATGATTACCATCAGTAATGTTGTTGTTTAGGTGGATCCTTCGTATTTTCCCAAGTCTTCCATCGTTTTGATGAGGATTGGTTTTCCGTTCTCTTCTCCCAGTGGTGTGATGTAAATTCTGCAGTTCCTTGTCCACGTCTTTAAAATCTTTCCTCCTTTTTTTATTTGGCGTGCCTTCCATGCGATGCTTGCATTTTTTTTTGTCAGGTTTTCATTAATAAAAACCTTCGTTTCCTTCAGCTTTCTTCCTTGCTTCAGTAGTTCTCCTTTGAATTTCATATTCGTGAAGGTTATTTGTACAGCTCTGTTATCATTTTTCTTTGGCAGGAGATGGCAGGAGTTGATGTTGTCAGGGTTCAGGACAATGTCCTTCGACTCCAGGTAGTCAATGACCTGTTGTTCAATCGATTTTGTTTCTTCGTCACTCGCGTAACTCCTGGGTTTTATCTTTAGGCCTGTGATGATGACATCTTTCTCCCTTTCCTTTTGTTCCAGCTGTTCAACCCTGGCGTTCAACAATTTTATCTCTTCAGCATTTCTTTCATTCTTTTCTTTCAGTACCTTTGCTTCGCTTTGTAGGTTTTCCAGTGAGTTTTCCAGTGTCTTTTCCAACGACTTTATCTCGGCAGATAGGTTTCGTAGACCCTCGCGTATCATCTCCTTGACCTCTTCCAAACCCGAATTGGGTTCTGAAGGGCCTCCCTGCGGTTTTTTCACCATTTTCCTTCAGTCTTGGGCCCAATTTTTCAGGCTGTTCAGCTGTCGCCAGCTGTAGCCAAGGTCGTGTTATCGGAGCGAATGAAAACACGTCTGCTCTCTCCAAAGACCAGAGATTTCTGATGGACCTCTTGAAACGTCAACAAGAACAGCTTAACGATCTTACCTTTACAGTAGCTTCCTTGCTGGCTCCCCATCCCCAAGGCCGGATGTCACGCAACAATACTGTGATTTGTCGTAGATGTCAGCAGCCTGGACATTTTGCCCGTGATTGTGATGGGGAGCGCATAACCTTTTGTTCTCATGCTCACTCTGCTACCGGGTTATCGTCCAGCCTTCCCAGCCCCCCTTCTCCACTCAGGGGACGGAAAACTGAATCCCGCTGAGTTTAGGAGCCACAGCTTAGTGGGGAAATCATTGGGCGCTGTAGAAGGTAACCTGGCTGGTCTCATGTCATCTTGTCCAACTGTTGATATTTTAATGGATGATGTCTCTGTGTCATGCTTGGTGGATACTGGATAACTGGTGTCCACCATAATGAAAAGCTTTTTCCTGAAGCATTTTGAAACATGGGGTCAGGATCATCTCCAGTCTTGTCATTGGCTATGACTACAGGCCGCTAATGGCCTAGCCATTTCATATGTGGTTTATTTGGAGCTTGATGTGTCCCTTTGTGACAAAACGATGCCAAGCTATGGAATTCGACGCTGCTATTGTGATCTTTTTGGGGCATATGACCTCTCTTTGTTTGATTCATCCCCTGTGTTGCAGGATCCTTCTCCAGTCATTGAGACACTCCAAAAGTACCACCAGGCTGCAGCCAAAGTCCAGAGAGACCCCACCAATGTAGTTAGAGTGCATGGTAAACGGGCACTTTGTGTCCCAGGTGTAGTGATGCAGTTTGTTGCCAGTTTGCCTGTTTGAGCCCCGGGACTCTGGTCTGCCAGCTGGATTGCTGGCGTCTCCTTGTTTGGTTCAAGTTGTGCAGGGAATGGCTTATATTTCTGTGGTTAACGTAGGTAGTACTTGTACCCACCGACCTGCCTAGGTGCACATGTTGGCGCACAGGTTATTAGTTTACCCATGGGGGTAACTGAAGTGAGGCCCACTACGGCTACAGTTGCTGCACAGGTAGCAACCAGCTCCACCTGCTGATCTGTTGATGTTGACTGAAAAGGAGCAGGGGGAGGTGAGGTATGTGTTGCAAAATTACAGTTCAGTCCTTGCAACCCATGAGGGAGACCTGGGCTGTACTAATCTTATTGCAAATGACATTCCACTTCTTGATGATGTCCCTGTTCACAGAGGGATTGCCGTATACCACCTTCTGAGTATGAAGCTGTCAAAGCTTATATCAATCAGCTTCTGGAATCACAGATCATTAAAGAGAGTAGCAGCCCCTATGCTTTGCCCATTGTTTTGGTCCGAAAGAAGGATGGGAGTCTACGCTTGTGCGTTGACTACCGTCTTTTGAACAGTAAGACGAGAAAAGACGCTTTTCCACTGCCTCGCATCGAGGAGAGTTTGGATGCACTCTGTGGTGCCCGCTGGTTCTCGACCATTGAGCTTGCTAGTGGGTACAACCAGGTGCCTGTGTCAGAACCAAACATGCCTAAAACAGCCTTTTGTAACCTTTTTGGACTTTTTGAGAGTTTAACAGGATGCCCTTTGGGCTATGTAATGCCCCCAGTATTTTCCAGCGGCTGAAGCAGAGGATGTTCGGAGATCAGCAAGGTCAGTCTCTTCTTCTGTACCTTGATGATATTATCATTTTTCTCCTCCTCTGTTTCCCAGTATTTGCATCAGCTGGGGGTAGCACTGGGACGTCTCCAAAACCAAGGTCTAAAGGCCAAACTGGAGAAATGCACCTTCTTCCAGAAAGAGATTAGGTATCTGGGCTATGTTATTTCAAACACGGGAGTCTCTACAGAAAAGACTGAGGCTGTGTATAACTGGCAACGACCCTGTCATGTTTCAGAGCTGTGCTCCTTTTTGGGGTTTGCCAGCTATTATCGGCGTTTTGTTGAGGACTTTGCCAAACTGGCCAGTCCTTTCGCTTTGGGTGTAGACGCTAGTCTTAGTGGTCTTGGGGCAGTGCTCTTGCAGGAGACTGACAAAGGACTTAAACCTGTAGCTTATACCAGCCGTGGTCTACGACCAACTGAGCGTAACATTGATAAGTACAGCTCCATGAAACTCGAGTTTTTGGCTCTAAAGTGGGCCATGAAAGAGAAATTTCATGAATATTTGCTTGGGCAAAAGTGTGAAGTGTTTACTGACAACAACCCACTGCGCTGTCTGCAGTCTGCCAAGCTCGGAGCCACTGAGCATTGTTGGGCTGCTCAGCTGGCTGCATTTGACTTTGATATAAAGTATCGGTCAGGTTGCAGTAACCAAAATGCCGATGCACTCTCCCGGAAATATCTGTCTGCCACTAGCCTGGCGGAGGCTGTTGGTCCAAGTACCTCTGTCCCCAAGGCCCAGTAGCTTGTAGCATGTCCAGACCCTAAGACGGTGGCCACTCAGGGGGTAATATCTGTTTTTCCATCTTTCACTCCTACAGACGTGCGCCCTGCTATAGGCTGATCCTCTGTTAAGAAAGGTTTTGGTATTTTGGAGGAGGCAGGCTTGGCCAATGCATGTAGAAAAACCTCAGGTTTCTAAGCCAGCAATGGCATTGTTGCGCTAGTGGGATCGTTTGGTTGAACAGGAAGGTGTACTGTACCGGCGTGTTGTCCAGCCTGACAGCGGAGGCAAATCCCTCCAGCTAGTCTTGACTTCAGCCCTCAAGCAAGAGACCTTGAGCGACTTGCATCAAGTCCATGGCCACCAAGGCATTGACCAGACCACCGACCTGGTAAGACAACGCTGTTACTGGCCAGGGATGTCAGCAGACATCAAAAGGTGGGTCCAAGAATGTGAGCGCTGCCAAGTCGCAGTGCCTCACAGCTTCATGGGTCATCTGCTTGCTTCAGAGCCCAATTCAATCTTGGCCATTGATTTCACCCTGCTGGAGCCCTCCAGTAGTGGTCTTGAAAATGTCCTTATAATGACTGATATTTTTAGTAAATACACCGCCGGTGTCCCTACTCGGGACCAACAGGCCACCCTTACTCCACCAGCTCTGCTGTTTGTACCAGGTTGCAAAGTCTCGCACAACCCCCTACCATCCTGCCGGTAATGGGCAGTGCGAGCGGTTCAACAGAACTCTTCACAACCTCCTCCGCACTCTTCCAGTCTCTAGGAAACGGGATTGGGTCCCCTGTTTGCCTCAGGTATTATTTTCATATAATACCACACAGCATCAAGGGATAGGAGAGTCACCGTTCTACCTAATGCTTGGTAGAGAACCTCGTTTTCCCATAGATTTCCTTCTAGGGCGAGTTCAGGATCCTGTACGTGGGGAAGTAAAGGATTGGGTTGCTGAGCACCAAGCCAGGATTCAGGTAGCTTTCAAGGATGCTCAAGAGCGTTTGTTGGGCCGTAAAGGGCTTCATGACCAGTGGGGTTGTGATGCACCGGCAGGCCAGTTGGTTTACTTAAGAGATCATAGTGCTCGAGGTGGTCACAAAATTGATATCTAGAGCCCAGTAATCCATCAGGTGTTAAAAACCCCAGGAAATTAAGGGGTTGTATATACAGTTGCTCCAGTGCATGACCTGTAGAAGGCACAAACAATACATCGGGAGATGCTGAAAGCTGTCCTTAGACCGCAGCCTCTTCCTGCTCCCCCAAGGGTTCCCTCACCATGTGACCTGGGACAGGTGGAGAGTGACTCCCTCGATGTTGGAGATTTGTGGTTTTTGGTTCCCGAAACATCTGCGCCACCGGCTACGGTTCCTAGTTGTGGAGGTCAGAGCACTTCCTATGCTGCAGCTCAGCAGGAGTTTCAGGGCAACTCAAAAGCACCTGCTGCATCAAGGAGCATTAACACACATCTTATACTTTGCCCCCATTAGAGCAACCCGGACCTAGCCAGCAGGTTTTACGGCAGACTGCTCGCTTCACAGCTGGCCACCATTCCAATGTTCACCATCTTCCCTCAGTCGTAGGCGCTGTAGATGATGCAAAACCTGGGGGTAGATGTGGCAAGAGGCAGTTGCTCTCCCTACCACAGGAGGGCAGTGTGGCCACTAAATGATTAGTGCACTTCACAGAGCTGACACGTGTGTGTGTGTGGGGCGTTTGACGCTGTGCTGGTGCGGAGTCGTGTGCATACCTGCAGCCCTCCTTTGTGGAGTCTGAACCATATGTTTACCTCCTCCTGTAATTAATAAAGTAGTTTTAATTGATTGGAATCACACCCTCTGCCTGTGGGTTTTTTATTCTGGACTTTGTGCATATCTCATTGAAGTTTATATCGTGGGGTGCAGGCACCCAGGTGGCGTTGTCCCCATAAACATTGCCACAATCTGGAAATCACTTGACTGATATACTGCCTTGTTATGTAGCAACTGCTGCTAATGTTAATGCATCACCATTTTAGTTAAAAAGATTGTGTGACTAAAAGAACATTTTTTGCATGTCAGCCATTGTGTTTGATGTTATTTGTACTTGAACCAGTTTGATAAATTGCTTACATAAATTTTTTAAAAAGTTTGGAAACTACCCTGACTTAAATGATCTTGTAGCCCCTTTTTAGATTTAGGGCAATTATTTTAAGTAGGTCAATCAATCAATCAATCAATCAATCTTTATTTGTATAGCGCCAAATCATAACCAATGGTATCTCAAGGCACTTTACAGTAGAGCAGTCTTAAGGACGGACTCTTCATTTTATGGATACACACATATGCATATATATGTATATACACATACATATGTATCCCACACCCAACATGAATTCATCATGGCGGCAAGGAAAACCTTCTGTTAAGCAGCAGGAACCTTGTGTGGATCCCATTCCTATGATGAACAGCCATCCACGTTATGCTGTGTTGGGTGTGTGCAGAGGAAAGGGTGGAGACAGAGCCGCTGAGACTCTGTAACTCCACACTAAGGATCCCACGGACCTGCAAGACAAAAGCCAGAAGGAGTACAGGAGCAAACACACAAGGGAAGAAGCAGACATAGAGGGAGTGTTTGAGAGAGGAATGGGACCCACTCCGGTCCCTCTCTAGCCTAAATGACCTCTCTCTTAACGCCCTCTCCAACCTCCCTCCAACCGAGCATGCCAGACCCCCCCCGGCAGTCTATGCCTATTGCATCTTAATTATGAGCTATGAGCTGGTTCCTAACTAAAAGCTTTACCAAAGAGGAATGTTTTGAGCCTAACCTTAAAGGTAGAGAGGGTGTCTGCCCCCCGAACCGTGGTTGGTAGATGGTTCCAGAGAAGTGGGGCCTGATAACTGAAAGCTCTTCCTCCTATACTACTTTTAGAGACAAATGGAACAACGAGTAGTCCAGCATTTTGAGAGCGCAGTGTTCTGGGGGGATTGTATGGCACTACAAGCTCCTTGAGATAGACTGGTGCCTGTCCATTTAGGGCTTTATAAGTGAGAAGAAGAATCTTGAATTCTATTCTATATTTTATGGGAAGCCAATGCAGAGAGGCTAATACAGGAGTAATGTGATCTCTTCTCCTAGTTTTAGTCAGTACACGTGCTGCAGCATTTTGAACCAGCTGAAGTGTCTTAAGCGACTTGCTCGGGCAGCCTGCTAAAAGAGAATTACAATAATCCAGTCTAGAGGTAACAAAAGCATGGACTAGTTTTTCGGCGTCGCCCTGAGACAGGATAGATCTGATTTTAGCAATGTTACGGAGCTGAAAGAAGGCAGTTCTTGAAGTTTGTTTTATGTGAGAGTTGAAGGATAAATCCTGATCAAATAGAACCCCAAGGTTTCTAACAGTTGTGCTTCGTGCCAGAGTAATGCCATCTAGGGCAGTTAGGCTAGCATAGGTTTCTCTAAGGTGTCGCGGGCCCAGTACAATGACCTCAGTCTTGTCTGAGTTGAGAAGAAGAAAATTTTGGTCCATCCAGGCCCTAATGTCCTTTAGACAGGCCTCAAGTTTAGATAGCTGATTTGTCTCACCTGGCTTCATTGATACATACAGTTGGGTATCATCAGCATAGCAGTGAAAGTTAACAGAGTATTTTCTCATAACATTACCAAGGGGGATCATATAGATACAGAAGAGGATTGGACCTAGCACAGAGCCCTGAGGAACCCCGTAGCTTACTTTAGTGTACACAGAAGACTTATTATTCACGTGT
Source organism: Gouania willdenowi (assembly GCF_900634775.1). Lineage (NCBI taxonomy): Eukaryota > Metazoa > Chordata > Actinopteri > Blenniiformes > Gobiesocidae > Gouania > Gouania willdenowi. The sequence goes on from NC_041058.1 coordinate 35,617,173, forward strand.
ACAAACTGGTACCTATCAGATAAGTAGGACTTAAACCAGTTTAGGGCAGTCCCTGTGATTCCAAGTAATTTCTCTAATCTCTCTAGTAGAATATAGTGATCTATAGCGTCAAAAGCTGCACTAAGATCTAATAAAACCAGCACTGAGAGTCGTCCTTCATCTGAAGCCCAGAGTAGATCATTAGTTACTTTAACTAAAGCAGTCTCTGTGCTGTGCTGAGCTCTAAAACCTGACTGGGTGAATTGGTTTGTTTACTAGTAAATAACTATAAATAGTTTTAATCATCTGAATGAAAAAATCGTGTCTGTGATTTTTACAAAGATAAAAATTATTCGTTTCCATATGGCCCACCCCTACCTCATGGCAAAGAAAAGTGTATTTTTGGCACAGAAAATGAAACAAAAACAAGTCACACTTTTTGATTGTTTTCAAAAGAACCCTTCGGCCTCAGAGGCTCCCGATGAAGGTTTTAGCGAAGAAAATGAGCCTGAGCCGCTAGCGTTTCTGATAAGTAGCTAGTCTTCCAATGCTAGCTGGTTTTGCAGCTAGCTGTCAGTCAAGCAAACTTGTAAATTACGTGTAATGTTGACATTTCTGTGGAGCCAATATAGCTACATGGGTGTGCGTGTGGATATAAAATAATGAGAAATGCTTTTGCTACAGTATCTGTATTATTTATTTCGTTCTATATTAATTCCTGGCCAGCCCTGTGGACAAAAAGTCAGACTAGAGAATTTAAAAACAGGCATCCTTGGTTCGAATGGAAGGACAGAAAGTCAGGTATAAATATCAGTCAACATGCAAAACTGCAGAACAATGAATCCTGTCAGATGTGGTAATTAAAGTGTAGCATATGTTTGTAGGTGAAGGAGGTAATTTAATATTTTTAATACAAGTTATCACTAATGAATTGATGTAGATGTTAAAGGTAGGGTAGGTAATTTTCTCCAGATACACTTTTAAAGTTTTTGGTTGAAATTGTGTTTTTGTCCAGACAGAAATTAAGATCTTATGTGCTCGGAACGAAGAAAATCCACATCTGTAGCAGCTGTGAATTTGTAATAACTTCAACCAATGGAAAAAGACGTTTTGTTTTTACGTCTCTCTGTCTCCCTGCTCGTTCTCGACCCCTTGCATGCACGAGCCCACACTCAAAGCACGTCACCGCCGACAGAGTTAGAATTGAGTTTTTAGTCACATTTTTTAACATATATAATGATAAAGTTCATTGTTTAATTACTGCTGAATGAGACATGAGACAACGTCGTTTCTACACAATACAAACGATGAGCTTTGGTCCGCTATTGGAGCACGGCGCTTGTGCATGTGAGTGAGGGGGTGGCTTTAGAGGGAGCACAGAGGGGAGGGGAGGGGATAAAGGTGGAGCCCTCGGAGGATGCTATATTCAAGATCATACTAGATTTCAAAAATTACCTACCCTGCCTTTAAGAGTAATTCTAAGAATAGCTTCCAAAAATGTGGTATTTCAGTTGTAGCTTTAAAAGTGCGTAGTGTGATGATACTTTGATGAAACTAACGTTATACAATTTTAACCATGTTTTCATGTACTTTCAGGTTGTGCATTGTACAGGGCTGTCAAAGCAACTGGTGTCTTTACAGAAAAATGAGTGGCTATATCAGAGGAGTAGGTTTCATTCAAGATCCCATCATCAAATGAAAACATTAAATGTCTTGTTTGCTTTGAATTGTAATAAATACAAAGTTTTAAATGCCTGTGTGCATTTATGTTGTGGTTTTATGGGGGGGTGTAAGTCCGCATGCACGTGGGGAGGTCCAGTGCATGGTTAAAACACAGTATACCCACTAGAACAATCAAGACTACACCACTGAGGTCAAATGGAGATAAACAGAAAATTTGGCCCTCACATAATTTGGCTCCCGGGCAGAAGTAATTGCGGAACCCTGGGCTAGAGCAACTGCCACCCACTGTGGCTCCTGGAATTCCCAGTGGTCTCCCATCCAACTACTAACCAGGCCTGCTTAGCTTCCTAGATTCTGATGAGATCAGGCTATTATAGGCCAGTATTTACCTGGTGCGTTGGCAGCTGTAGCTTCCTTTGTTTGGACATCAACACATCTGAGACTGTGGAACTCACGTCTCTCCATTCTGAGTAAACAACTGACATGGGCCTTACAGAGGCCAGCTTGGGTCTGCATTTGTCCATTTAAAGGAGCATAGGGATTTGAGAAGAAATAAACATTCATTTTAAATGTTTTTAATGCTAATGGACAATGAAACAATCTAAACCAAGGAGAAGGAGTCCACACATTATTCTACCTATTGCGTTGAAAAGATTGTGTGATACATTCTGTGCTGCTGTTCAGGGTCCGTACAGCAGTACAGTTCCCTGTGAACAGGACATTAAATGACACTGGTGCGCGTTCTCGATGACTTGAAGAGGCGGCCCACTCCTAGAAATAAAGAAAGAATGAGAAGAAGACAATCATAGTGGACTAAACTACTGTTTGTTTGCACAGAAAAATGCAGAGGCATATGCAGTAAATGTCACAGTATCAGTGTCACACACATGCAAAGCCGACAGCAGTCTCTCTGACGTTACGCCTGTGACTTTCTCAAACTGTAGATGCTGACACACTCCTCCACACAGCACAGGTTAAACCAAAAGGCTGACTAACTGATGAGGACTTCAACTTTTGATAAAGAACTGCAACACTGAAAACAAACCAGCACCTCCACCTTTCAGTCGTGGACCGATAATGGCTCCTCACTGATCCGTCGCTGGTGCGCACAGGCTGCACCACCCGCACTACACATGCACACCTGGATACACATAGGCAGACGCACACTTGGATACACATAGGCAGACGCACATCTGGAGACACATAGGCAGACGCACATCTGGAGACACATAGGCAGACGCACACAGACCAAAAACAGACGCGCGCAGAGAGCGGTGTTGATAGATGGGCAAACGGACACACACAAAGTGATCAGACATCCACATCAGATCGCTCGTCACTCAGACACCTAAACTTAAAGAAAAAGAGTTCACGCGCGCTCTCGAGCTGGCTTGGCTGATGACTGCAGTTACACTAACGACCATGGTGTCACTATGAAGTCTGCTTTCTAGATCCTGCCCTTTGCTCCTTTAATAAAGTCCTGACTCACCATGTCTATGTTGGGTAACAAACTGTCTACCCTCTGATGCATTATCTATGAAAGCTTTGTTTCAGTTATTGTTCTTCTCTACAAAATTAATTAGACAAAATTTGCACCTTTAAAATGTTAAATCTTAAGTTTCTAAGGTGGGTTATTTTTATCTGGAATTGGAAATAAGAAACAGGAAAAAGTTGAACAGTTTTAATAAAGATCTTGATGAACACAAAGTACAATTGCTCAGGAGAGCTCTTCGATCTTGCTTGTGCAGGACCGTTTTTATACCTGATGATCTGCTGAAGGGAAAACACAGTGTTGTGCAGTGACGTGACGTGACCACTAGGGTTGGGTAGGCACTGCCTACTCAGCCGCGACCGTGGCTCAGGTCTCAGGTGGTAGAGGGTCGTCTTCTGATCGAGAGGTTGGGGGTTCAATCCCAGTACCTGACTATGTGTCGAAGTGTCCTTGGGCAAGACACTGAACCCTAAGTTGCTCCCAGTGGTCGACTAGCGCCTTGCATGGCAGTCCTGTCCCACTGGTGTGTGAATGTGAGAGTGATTGGGTGAATGAGCTTCAGTGTGGTTATAAAGCTCTATATAAATCATGTCCATTTTACGTTGCCTTCTATGACTGCATGTCACTGGTGTTGTGTTGCTCAACATAGAGATGTCTTTCTTTTCTGTTCTCTGTCTATGGTCATCATGGGTAATCATATGACACGATACTCTGGCAAAAGCAGAAGTCAAGTTTCTGAATGAGACACCAACACTATAAGCAGAGGTTATAGATGCTGCACACTGTATATGCTCACACTATGCAGAAGTCACAAGTTTGACACTAGTGATGTAGACCATGTAGACTATGAATTCTGACTGCTCAATGATTTCAATGATCATTCAGCAGATAATCGTGTTGTCTTTGTATCCTATATGTTAAATAATGTTTGATTCTAATCACATCTGATTTCTTCTCATCATCCGACTGTAGCTTATACAAATCAATGCTTAATGCAGGCTTTTTCAACCTCAGGGTTGTGACCCCATGTGGGGTCGCCTGAAATGTCTAATAATAATACAATTAAAAATGAAACTGAATAAAAATATGTTTTTAAATTTTAAAAAATGATTACATTTTTTATTTTATTTAACATTTTAACAATTGTATTTAAAGACAACGATGAAGACAACCTTTATTAGAAAAGGGACATTTGCAGCAGCAGATAAATATAACAGAGTAAAAAAAAATATGGAAAAAGGAAGATATATATATATATATATATACATGGGCCTGTACACAGTACAGTATTTATTTATTTGTATTTATCTATTTTGCACAATTCAAAAAACAACACAATATCACAGAAATAGATGCAGGAAGAGGCAGAAAGCTCAGAGCTTAAATTGTGTTTCAAATTAAAAGCACACACACATTTAAACAACTGTTTTCTATTCTTTCACTTTCTCAAATATGAATAACACACACACACACACACACAGACACAGATGTTGAGTGTGTCTGTCACTAGAGGGCGCTACATTCCACAGTGTGAAACATCTCAGTGAAAACACACAAACAGTAAAAATGATCTAAATACCAATAGTTCAATATATTTCACTGACTAACCAGCATGTGTGTGTTCACTATTTATAATTTAATGTCAAAAAACATCTAATGCATTTGTTTTCAAGTATAAAGTGCAGCAAAATAAAACATTTTTTTAATATTTTCTCTCAAAGAACTATTGACATATGATCGGATTGGGTAAATATTTATTTCTATTGACTTTAATAGTTTAATAGAAACTGTTTTATTTTATTTGTATGAATGCAAACGCATTGCCTCCATTCAGAGCTGGACATGGATTTGGTTTCTCAGCTCTTTTTTTTTTTTAATGTTTCTCCTGAACTTATTCTGAGAACTAACTGGTTGTGACTGTTTGAATGAGTCCTGCTGCTAAGCATGCTGGGTAAGGCTCACCTGCAGGTCACTCACTTCCCACGCCTTAATGAAGGCCTGAGAAACTTAGCTTAGCTTAGCTTAGCTTCGTTTAGCCACCCAAACATCTGGGCCAACAGCAGCCCAGGAGACTGATAGGTATTTCATTTATACTCAAACATCCAATCATTTTTTAACCTTGAGTTATTGGAACCACAAAGGCATAGAGTCGGTGATTGATTTATTATATTTGAACTAAATTAACACAAAATGAGCTCAAAGATAATCAATGTTAGGAAGAATGTTCTTCTAGATTTTTTCTAAAAGAAAAGTGACAAAATAACAGTAAAAATACAATATAGATAATCATCTGTGATATATGGAACAAAGACAAGAAAAAAAACATTATTGATTATTGTAAAATGTTCATACAAAATTCTCACACCACACTTGACATTTCTCACGCTCATATTTCCCCATTACCCATTTTTTCATGATAATAAACTTTGGTCCTCATGAAGCTCGAGTAACTCTGATTGACTGACAGAGATAAATAATCCCAGACCAAGCCATGTCTCCTGGTGCCTAAATCTAACCAACCACGGCAGGTACCACTCAATAATGAACCAATCAGAAGCAACGTAAGGCGGGTCTTGACGAGCCGTCTGTCGACACAGCACGCACTGACTCGTCGACATGCTTTCAGAAAGTAAGTGTTTCTAGAGAACAGACGGCGTCTGAGATGGTTTGTAACTACTCATTTATGTTCACTGTTTATATTGCTGTGTGTGTGTGTGTGTGTGTGTGTGTGTGTGTTATTGTGTTAGTTTACTCGTCTAACAAACTAACCCCTCCCCCCCAGTGCACAGACACACACAGTCAGTTGTGTCAGTGACTGTCTGTCAAAGGCTCAGTGCAGATGTCTGTCTGTCTGTTAAACACTGACAGATGTTTGAGGAAACACTGCATGTGTTTCTCTAACTAACTCTGCTGCTGCTGCAGCTAACGGGGCTGTTTACACATTCTTAAAGAGACAGTGTCCTGAATGTGATTTACTTTAAAAACTACTTTCAACAACTCAGAGCTGCCCTGAAAAAATCATCACTACATCATTTAATCACATTTCAGCCTTAATGAAGGAAAAAGTCAAAATGTAGTTATTGTGCTGCTAGTGATTAATAAAAGGGTCTTTGTGGCTCCACTGACTTTGACCTATTATTGTTTTTATTGTAAAACTATTGATGAAAAATAAATGGTTTATATCACCTATTGTCATTTAGAGTAAAAATATATAGATATGAATATTGGTCCATATCACACACACATACAGTTTAAAAAAATATTTGGAAATAACTTGTCTTCAAGGGGACATATCATGGTTTTAAATCCTTCCTTTTTACATATAAATCATACAGTTGTGGTCTATATAAAGCAGAACTGCAATGCTTGAGTCTGAATTCCTCATTATTATAGCTCTACCCCTTTTCTGATGTGCTTCTGAGAGCAACTCGTTTTGGTGCTGTCTCTTTAAATGCAAATGAGACACTCCATACCCCGCCCCCTCTTCAGGTGACACTCGGTTCAACTCCACCCTGTTCGGCCATTTTTGTAGTTTGATAGAAGAGATACGGCTATGTAGCAGAGCATAAACTTTTTATTCAGAGGTTATTTACAAAATGTCAACAACGTTAGACTTGTCCATCCAGCCTTACATGTTCCAGCCAGAGTCTGACCCAGTGGAGCGAGATGAAAATGAAGATGATGAACCTGCAGAACCCTAACAAGTGAGCTAACACAAGCACCGAGCTAGCGCTAGCACCAAGCTAACGTCACGAAATGCATTTTAATACAGTCTTTTCAGAGAAAACAACGTCAAAATGAAATGACTAATGAAAACTTTAGACTTAAATTAAATCACGTAGGCCATATCATCAAGGATCTAAAACGAGCACACAGCGCTAACATATGAAGACGGTGCTAATGCTAATGCTAACAAAACAATGACAGGGACGTCTTATCATCACACTTTTTGGCGTTATTTACAGTTTACCGAAGTGCTCTGTTCATCGTCTCCAAAGATAGAAGGAATTGAACCCTCAATCAGACAAAGTCTTTCTGTAAATCCTTCTTTATACTGGTGGAGGTTGATGAAGCAGTCATCATTGAAGTGCTTCACACACACAAAAATGACCTTATCCACAGATGTGGTACATTTCTATAAAAAATAAAACTCAACCAGACACTTTGAAAAGGTTCTGATGCTGGGAGACGGTGTAATGAAGCGTGTGGGTTACTACATCCAACAACCCAACATTTTGACTTATCCTCTCGTAACTTCTGCATCCTGGAGCTTGGACTACAAAATAAAAGCCAGAAATAAAAGTGTTGGGCCTGGAGTTGATGTCTTAATTTGGCAGTTCTGCTGCAAATACTGTGACGTTATTGTTCAAAAAACATAATAGAGAATAGAAAAATCAAAACAGATTGAAAAATATGAGCAAAACAGAATATAAAGATATCTACGGAGCACCTGAAGAGATTAATTTGATTTTTTCTGTACTTCTAAGCACTTTAAATATACAACAAAATGCATTTAAGGGCTAAAAAAGTGGATTTAACATGACATGTCCCCTTTAAATTAACTTTTATTCCTTTTTTCTATTTAGGGCAATGATTTTAAGTAAGTGAATTGGTTTGTTTTATTGGTAAATAACTTGAATGAAAAAAATCGTGAAGTGATTTTTTTTCCCCATATCACCCACTCCTACATGTGTATGTCTATGTTAGACATTAACTTAAATGAATTAAAACTCTTAATCAGCTACTACCAGTGTTATGAACACTGCTGATAGCTGAGTATGATTGAAATTAAATATTGACAAATAAATGTATTTTGTCAAAGTTCTTGTTAGTTTTCATTTGTAATTTGTGGTTGATTAAAACTAGCATTAGGAGGACACAGTGCAGGGAGAGCTGCTGGTATGGAGGTGATGACATCATTCTGAAGGTAGAAATCAACGTTAAAACAGGACAAAGTCATGTTAAAAAAGGACTTTTTTTTTCGTCGAAACGCATCATGTCACTAAAGTCTCACTCTTGTCATTTTCTGAAACTTGGCAGCCCTGAAAATGAATGTATCATTGAATTTGTGTATTTGGAGGAAGTGAGATATCTACAACTGAATTAATTGATGATTTACGATTTCTCTGTCATTTTTTCTTTCTCCTGTGGGACGAACTTTGTGATCTAAAGCAGTGGTTCTCAATCTTTTTTTTTGGCTCTAGTCCCCCTTTCTCTTGTTTCTGAAACCAGTATAAATCCAGTTTGAATCCAGTATAAACCCAGTATGAATCCAGTATGAACCCAGTATGAAACCAGTATAAACCCAGTATAAATCCAGTTTGAATCCAGTATAAACCCAGTATAAACCCAGGATAAACCCAGTATAAATCCAGTTTGAATCCAGTATGAACCCAGTATAAACCCAGTATAAACCCAGTATGAACCCAGTGTGAATCCAGTATGAATCCAGTATAAACCCAGTATGAACCCATTATAAACCCAGTATAAACCCAGTATGAACCCAGTGTGAATCCAGTATGAATACAGTATAAACCCAGTATGAACCCATTATAAACCCAGTATAAACCCAGTATGAACCCAGTGTGAATCCAGTATGAATCCAGTATAAACCCAGTATGAATCCAGTATAAACCCAGTATAAACCCAGTATGAACCCAGTGTGAATCCAGTATGAATCCAGTATAAACCCAGTATGAACCAAGTATAAACCCAGTATGAATCCAGTATAAACCCAGTATAAACCCAGTATGAATCCAGTATAAATCCAGTTTGAATCCAGTATGAACCCAGTATGAAACCAGTAAGAACCCAGTATGAACCCAGTATAAACCCAGTATAAACCCAGTATAAATCCAGTATGAAACCAGTATAAACCCACTATGAATCCAGTATAAACCCAGTATAAACCCAGTGTGAATCCAGTATGAATCCAGTATGAATCTAGTACAAACCCAGTATGAACCCAGTATGAATCCAGTTTAAACCCAGTATGAATCCAGTATGAATCCAGTATGAACCCAGTATAAACCCAGTATAAACCCAGTATAAACCCAGTATGAACCCAGTATAAACCCAGTATGAACCCAGTATAAACCCAGTATGAATCCAGTATAAACCCAGTATAAATCCAGTATGAATCCAGTATAAATCCAGTTTGAATCCAGTATGAACCCAGTATGAAACCAGTAAGAACCCAGTATGAACCCAGTATAAACCCAGTATAAATCCAGTATGAACCCAGTATAAACCCAGTATAAACCCAGTATGAACCCAGTATAAACCCAGTATGAACCCAGTATAAACCCAGTATGAATCCAGTATAAACCCAGTATAAACCCAGTATGAATCCAGTATAAACCCAGTATAAACCCAGTATGAAACCAGTATAAACCAAGTATAAACCCAGTATAAATCCAATATGAACCCAGTGTGAATCCAGTATGAATTCAGTACAAACCCAGTTTGAACCCAGTATGAAACCAGTATGAATCCAGTATAAACCCAGTATGAATCCAGTATGAACCCAGTATAAACCCAGTATAAACCCAGTAAAAACCCAGTATAAACCCAGTATGAATCCAGTATAAACCCAGTATAAACCCAGTATGAATCCAGTATAAACCCAGTATGAACCCAGTATAAACCCAGTATGAATTCAGTATAAACCCAGTATAAACCCAGTATGAATCCAGTATAAACCCAGTGTGAACCCAGTATAAACCCAGTATGAACCCAGTATAAACCCAGTATAAACCCAGTATAAACCCAGTATGAATCCAGTATGAACCCAGTATAAACCCAGTATAAACCCAGTATAAACCCAGTATGAACCCAGTATAAACCCAGTATGAACCCAGTATAAACCCAGTATAAATCCAGTATAAACCCAGTATGAATCCAGTATAAACCCAGTGTGAATCCAGTACGAACCCAGTATGAACCCAGTCTGATACCAGTATGAACCCAGTATGAATCTAGTACAAACCCAGTATGAACCCAGTATGAATCCAGTATAAACCCAGTGTTAATCCAGTATAAACCCAGTATGAACCCAGTGTGAATCCAGTATGAAACCATTATAAACCCAGTATGAATCCAGTATGAAACCAGTATAAACCCAGTATGAACCCAGTATGAAACCAGTATAAACCCAGTATAAACCCAATATGAACCCAGTAAGAACCCAGTCTGAAACCAGTATGAACCCAGTATGAATCTAGTACAAACCCAGTATGAACCCAGTATGAATCCAGTTTAAACCCAGTATGAACCCAGTATGAAACCAGTATAAACCCACTATGAATCCAGTATAAACCCAGTGTGAACCCAGTTTAAACCCAGTGTGAACCGATTATAAACCCAGTATAAACCCATTATAAACCCAGTATAAACCCAGTATGAACCCAGTATAAACCCAGTATGAACCCAGTATGAATCCAGTATGAATCCAGTATAAACCCAGTATAAACCCAGTATGAACACCGTATAAATCCAGTATGAAACCAGTATAAACCCAGTGTGAAATCAGTATAAACCCAGTGTTAACCCAGTATAAACCCAGTATGAATCCAGTATAAACCCAGTATAAACTCAGTATGAAACCAGTATAAACCCAGTATGAATCCAGTATAAACCCAGTGTGAACCCAGTATAAACCCAGTATGAACCCAGTATGAATCCAGTATGAATCCAGTATAAACCCAGTATAAACCCAGTATGAACCCCGTATAAATCCAGTATGAACCCAGTATGAATCCAGTATGAATCCTGTATGAACCCAGTATAAACCCAGTATGAATCCAGTATAAACCCAGTATAAATCCAGTATGAATCCAGTATAAATCCAGTTTGAATCCAGTATGAACCCAGTATGAAACCAGTAAGAACCCAGTATGAACCCAGTATAAACCCAGTATAAATCCAGTATGAACCCAGTATAAACCCAGTATAAACCCAGTATGAACCCAGTATAAACCCAGTATGAACCCAGTATAAACCCAGTATGAATCCAGTATAAACCCAGTATAAACCCAGTATGAATCCAGTATAAACCCAGTATAAACCCAGTATGAAACCAGTATAAACCAAGTATAAACCCAGTATAAATCCAATATGAACCCAGTGTGAATCCAGTATGAATTCAGTACAAACCCAGTTTGAACCCAGTATGAAACCAGTATGAATCCAGTATAAACCCAGTATGAATCCAGTATGAACCCAGTATAAACCCAGTATAAACCCAGTAAAAACCCAGTATAAACCCAGTATGAATCCAGTATAAACCCAGTATAAACCCAGTATGAATCCAGTATAAACCCAGTATGAACCCAGTATAAACCCAGTATGAATCCAGTATAAACCCAGTATAAACCCAGTATGAATCCAGTATAAACCCAGTGTGAACCCAGTATAAACCCAGTATGAACCCAGTATAAACCCAGTATAAACCCAGTATAAACCCAGTATGAATCCAGTATGAACCCAGTATAAACCCAGTACAAACCCAGTATAAACCCAGTATGAACCCAGTATAAACCCAGTATGAACCCAGTATAAACCCAGTATAAATCCAGTATAAACCCAGTATGAATCCAGTATAAACCCAGTGTGAATCCAGTACGAACCCAGTATGAACCCAGTCTGATACCAGTATGAACCCAGTATGAATCTAGTACAAACCCAGTATGAACCCAGTATGAATCCAGTATAAACCCAGTGTTAATCCAGTATAAACCCAGTATGAACCCAGTGTGAATCCAGTATGAAACCATTATAAACCCAGTATGAATCCAGTATGAAACCAGTATAAACCCAGTATGAACCCAGTATGAAACCAGTATAAACCCAGTATAAACCCAATATGAACCCAGTAAGAACCCAGTCTGAAACCAGTATGAACCCAGTATGAATCTAGTACAAACCCAGTATGAATCCAGTTTAAACCCAGTATGAACCCAGTATGAAACCAGTATAAACCCACTATGAATCCAGTATAAACCCAGTGTGAACCCAGTTTAAACCCAGTGTGAACCGATTATAAACCCAGTATAAACCCATTATAAACCCAGTATAAACCCAGTATGAACCCAGTATAAACCCAGTATGAACCCAGTATGAATCCAGTATGAATCCAGTATAAACCCAGTATAAACCCAGTATGAACACCGTATAAATCCAGTATGAAACCAGTATAAACCCAGTGTGAAATCAGTATAAACCCAGTGTTAACCCAGTATAAACCCAGTATGAATCCAGTATAAACCCAGTATAAACTCAGTATGAAACCAGTATAAACCCAGTATGAATCCAGTATCAACCCAGTATAAACTCAGTATGAAACCAGTATAAACCCAGTATGAATCCAGTATAAACCCAGTATGGACCCAGTATGAAACCAGTATAAACCCACTATGAATCCAGTATAAACCCAGTGTGAACCCAGTATAAACCCAGTATGAACCCAGTATGAATCCAGTATGAATCCAGTATAAACCCAGTATAAACCCAGTATGAACCCCGTATAAATCCAGTATGAACCCAGTATGAACCCAGTATGAAACCAGTATGAAACCAGTATAAACCCACTATGAATCCAGTATAAACCCAGTATAAACCCAGTGTGAATCCAGTATGAATCCAGTATAAACCCAGTATAATCCCAGTATGAAACCAGTTTTAACCCAGTGTTAATCCAGTATAAACCCAGTATGAAACCAGTATAAACCCAGTGTTTATCCAGTATAAACCCAGTTTGAATCCAGTATAAACCCGGTATGAATCCAGTACAAACCCATTTGAAACCAGTATAAACCCAGTATTAATCCAGTATAAACCCAGCATGAAACCAGTTTAAACCCAGTATAAACCCAGTGTGAATCCAGTATGAATCCAGTATCAACCCAGTATAAACCCAGTATGAATCCAGTATGAAACCAGTATAAACCCAGTGTGAATCCATTATAAACCCAGTATGAATCCAGTATGAATCCAGTATGAATCTAATATAAACCCATTTGAACCCAGTATAAACCCAGTATTAATCCAGTATAAACCCAGCATGAAACCAGTATAAACCCAGTATTACTCCAGTATAAACCCAGCATGAAACCAGTTTAAACCCAGCATGAAACCAGTATGAATACAGTATAAACCCAGTATGAAACCAGTATCAACCCAGTATAAACCCAGTATGAATCTAGTATAAACCCATTTGAAACCAGTATAAACCCAGTATTAATCCAGTATAAACCCAGCATGAAACCAGTATAAACCCAGTGTGAATCCATTATAAACCCAGTATGAATCCAGTATGAATCCAGTATGAATCTAATATAAACCCATTTGAACCCAGTATAAACCCAGTATTAATCCAGTATAAACCCAGCATGAAACCAGTATAAACCCAGTATTACTCCAGTATAAACCCAGCATGAAACCAGTTTAAACCCAGCATGAAACCAGTATGAATACAGTATAAACCCAGTATGAAACCAGTATCAACCCAGTATAAACCCAGTATGAATCTAGTATAAACCCATTTGAAACCAGTATAAACCCAGTATTAATCCAGTATAAACCCAGCATGAAACCAGTATAAACCCAGTATGAATCCAGTATGAATCCTGTATGAAACCAGTATAAACCCAGTGTGAATCCAGTATAAACCCAGTATGAATCCAGTATGAATCCAGTATGAATCCAGTATAAACCCAGTGTGAATCCAGTATAAACCCAGTATCAATCCAGTATCAACCCAGTATGAATCCAGTATAAACCCAGTATGAATCTAGTATAAACCCAGTATGAATCCAGTATGAATCCAGTATGAATCTAGTATAAACCCATTTGAAACCAGTATAAACCCAGTATTAATCCAGTATAAACCCGGCATGAAACCAGTATAAACCCAGTATTATTACAGTATAAACCCAGCATGAAACCAGTTTAAACCCAGCATGAAACCAGTATAAACCCAGTATGAACCCAGTATGAATCCAGTATAAACCCAGTATCAATCCAGTATGAACCCAGTATGAACCCAGTATGAATCCATTATAAACCCAGCATGAATCTAGTATAAACCCAGTATGAATCCAGTATGAATCCAGTATGAATCTAGTATAAACCCATTTGAAACCAGTATAAACCCAGTATTAATCCAGTATAAACCCAGCATGAAACCAGTATAAACCCAGTATTATTACAGTATAAACCCAGCATGAAACCAGTTTAAACCCAGCATGAAACCAGTATAAACCCAGTATGAATCCAGTATAAACACAGTATGAATCCAGTATCAACCCAGTATAAACCCAGTATGAATCTAGTATAAACCCATTTGAAACCAGTATAAACCCAGTATTAATCCAGTATAAACCCAGTATTAATCCAGTATAAACCCAGCATGAAACCAGTATAAACCCAGTACTAATCCAGTATAAACCCAGCATGAAACCAGTTTAAACCCAGCATGAAACCAGTATAAAGCCAGTTTGAATCCAGTATAAACCCAGAATGAAACCAGTATAAACCCAGAATGAAACCAGTATGAACCCAGTACTAATCCAATATAAACCCAGCATGAAACCAGTTTAAACCCAGCATGAAACCAGTATAAACCCAGTATGAATCCAGTATAAACCCAGAATGAAACCAGTATAAACCCAGTATGAATCCAGTATAAACCCAGTATGAATCCAATATAAACCCAGCATGAATCCAGTATAAACCCAGTATGAATCCAGTATAAACCCAGAATGAAACCAGTATAAACCCAGTATGAATCTAGTATAAACCCATTTGAAACCAGTATAAACCCAGTATGAACCCAGTATAAACCCAGTATGAATCCAGTATAAACCCAGTATAAACCCAGTATGAATCAAGTATAAACCCAGTATGAACCCAGTATAAACCCAGTATGAACCCAGTATAAACCCAGTATAAACCCAGTATGAATCCAGTATGAACCCAGTATAAACCCAGTATAAACCCAGTATAAACCCAGTATGAACCCAGTATAAACCCAGTATGAACCCAGTATAAACCCAGTATAAATCCAGTATAAACCCAGTATGAATCCAGTATGAACCCAGTATAAACCAAGTATAAACCCAGTATGAATCCAGTATGAATCGAGAATGAATATAGTATGAACCAAGGATAAACCCATTATGAATCCAGTATAAACCCAGTGTGAATCCAGTACGAACCCAGTATGAACCCAGTCTGAAACCAGTATGAACCCAGTATGAATCTAGTACAAACCCAGTATGAACCCAGTATGAATCCAGTATAAACCCAGTGTTAATCCAGTATAAACCCAGTATGAACCCA
Source organism: Gouania willdenowi (assembly GCF_900634775.1). NCBI lineage: Eukaryota > Metazoa > Chordata > Actinopteri > Blenniiformes > Gobiesocidae > Gouania > Gouania willdenowi. The sequence goes on from NC_041058.1 coordinate 35,632,666, forward strand.
GTGTGAATCCAGTATGAAACCATTATAAACCCAGTATGAATCCAGTATGAAACCAGTATAAACCCAGTATGAACCCAGTATGAAACCAGTATAAACCCAGTATAAACCCAATATGAACCCAGTATGAACCCAGTCTGAAACCAGTATGAACCCAGTATGAATCTAGTATAAACCCAGTATGAACCCAGTATGAATCCAGTATAAACCCAGTATGAACCCAGTATAAACCCAGTATGAATCCAGTATAAACCCAGTATAAACCCAGTATGAATCCAGTATAAACCCAGTATGAACCCAGTATAAACCCAGTATGAACCCAGTATAAACCCAGCATAAACCCAGTATGAATCCAGTATGAACCCAGTATAAACCCAGTATAAACCCAGTATAAACCCAGTATGAACCCAGTATAAACCCAGTATGAACCCAGTATAAACCCAGTATAAATCCAGTATAAACCCAATATGAATCCAATATGAACCCAGTATAAACCAAGTATAAACCCAGTATGAATCCAGTATGAATCGAGAATGAATATAGTATGAACCAAGGATAAACCCATTATGAATCCAGTATAAACCCAGTGTGAATCCAGTACGAACCCAGTATGAACCCAGTCTGAAACCAGTATGAACCCAGTATGAATCTAGTACAAACCCAGTATGAACCCAGTATGAATCCAGTATAAACCCAGTGTTAATCCAGTATAAACCCAGTATGAACCCAGTGTGAATCCAGTATGAAACCATTATAAACCCAGTATGAATCCAGTATGAAACCAGTATAAACCCAGTATGAACCCAATATGAAACCACTATAAACCCAGTATAAACCCAATATGAACCCAGTATGAACCCAGTCTGAAACCAGTATGAACCCAGTATGAATCTAGTACAAACCCAGTATGAACCCAGTATGAATCCAGTTTAAACCCAGTATGAACCCACTATGAATCCAGTATGAACCCAGTGTGAACCCAGTTTAAACCCAGTGTAAACCGATTATAAACCCAGTATAAACCCATTAGAAACCCAGTATAAACCCAGTATGAACCCAGTATAAACCCAGTATGAACCCAGTATGAATCCAGTATGAATCCAGTATAAACCCAGTATAAACCCAGTATGAACACCGTATAAATCCAGTATGAAACCAGTATAAACCCAGTGTGAAATCAGTATAAACCCAGTGTGAACCCAGTATAAACCCAGTATGAATCCAGTATAAACCCAGTATAAACTCAGTATGAAACCAGTATAAACCCAGTATGAATCCAGTATAAACCCAGTATGAACCCAGTATGAAACCAGTATAAACCCACTATAAATCCAGTATAAACCCAGTGTGAACCCAGTATAAACCCAGTATGAACCCAGTATGAATCCAGTATGAATCCAGTATAAACCCAGTATAAACCCAGTATGAACCTCGTATAAATCCAGTATGAACCCAGTTTAAACCCAGTATGAAACCAGTATGAAACCAGTATAAACCCAGTATGAACCTCGTATAAATCCAGTATGAACCCAGTTTAAACCCAGTATGAAACCAGTATGAAACCAGTATAAACCCACTATGAATCCAGTATAAACCCAGTATAAACCCAGTGTGAATCCAGTATGAATCCAGTATAAACCCAGTATAATCCCAGTATGAAACCAGTTTTAACCCAGTGTTAATCCAGTATAAACCCAGTATGAAACCAGTATAAACCCAATGTTTATCCAGTATAAACCCAGTTTGAATCCAGTATAAACCCGGTATGAATCCAGTACAAACCCATTTGAAACCAGTATAAACCCAGTATTAATCCAGTATAAACCCAGCATGAAACCAGTTTAAACCCAGTATAAACCCAGTGTGAATCCAGTATCAACCCAGTATAAACCCAGTATGAATCTAGTATAAACCCAGTATGAATCCAGTATGAAACCAGTATAAACCCAGTGTGAATCCATTATAAACCCAGTATGAATCCAGTATGAATCCAGTATGAATCTAGTATAAACCCATTTGAAACCAGTATAAACCCAGTATTAATCCAGTATAAACCCAGCATGAAACCAGTATAAACCCAGTATTACTCCAGTATAAACCCAGCATGAAACCAGTTTAAACCCAGCATGAAACCAGTATGAATCCAGTATCAACCCAGTATAAACCCAGTATGAATCTAGTACAAACCCATTTGAAACCAGTATAAACCCAGTATTAATCCAGTATAAACCCAGCATGAAACCAGTATAAACCCAGTATGAATCCAGTATGAATCCTGTATGAAACCAGTATAAACCCAGTGTGAATCCAGTATAAACCCAGTATGAATCCAGTATGAATCCAGTATGAATCCAGTATAAACCCAGCATGAAACCAGTTTAAACCCAGCATGAAACCAGTATAAACCCAGTATGAATCCAGTATAAACCCAGAATGAAACCAGTATAAACCCAGTATGAATCCAGTATAAACCCAGTATGAATCCAATATAAACCCAGCATGAATCCAGTATAAACCCAGTATGAATCCAGTATAAACCCAGAATGAAACCAGTATAAACCCAGTATGAATCTAGTATAAACCCATTTGAAACCAGTATAAACCCAGTACTAATCCAGTATAAACCCAGTATGAATCCAATATAAACCCAGCATGAATCCAGTATAAACACAGTATGAATCCAGTATCAACCCAGTATAAACCCAGTATGAATCTAGTATAAACCCATTTGAAACCAGTATAAACCCAGTATTAATCCAGTATAAACCCAGTATTAATCCAGTATAAACCCAGCATGAATCTAGTATAAACCCATTTGAAACCAGTATAAACCCAGTATTAATCCAGTATAAACCCAGCATGAAACCAGTTTAAACCCAGCATGAAACCAGTATAAACCCAGTATGAATCCAGTATAAACACAGTATGAATCCAGTATCAACCCAGTATAAACCCAGTATGAATCTAGTATAAACCCATTTGAAACCAGTATAAACCCAGTATTAATCCAGTATAAACCCAGTATTAATCCAGTATAAACCCAGCATGAAACCAGTATAAACCCAGAATGAAACCAGTATAAACCCAGTACTAATCCAATATAAACCCAGCATGAAACCAGTTTAAACCCAGCATGAAACCAGTATAAACCCAGTATGAATCCAGTATAAACCCAGAATGAAACCAGTATAAACCCAGTATCAATCCAGTATAAACCCAGTATTAATCCAGTATAAACCCAGCATGAAACCAGTATAAACCCAGTACTAATCCAGTATAAACCCAGTATGAATCCAATATAAACCCAGCATGAATCCAGTATAAATCCAGTATGAATCCAGTATAAACCCAGAATGAAACCAGTATAAACCCAGTATGAACCCAGTATAAACCCAGTATGAATCCAGTATGAACCATAGTCCTCCTGGTCCAGTTTGAAAACACAAGCAGGGGTTTAATTAGACACAATTAGAGATGGAGACCATGCAGAGCGTAGGGTGTGTGCCTCCGCCCGATCCCCCCCCCCCACCCTAAACAGAAGCAAGCTTGTTAATTAACCTTTTTTCCATCTGACCTTTAGAACCTTCTACAGGCTGTTTAACATCACCAAAGCACCAATTAACACTGGAACTCATTGGAATGAGCCACACACACACACACACGCACACACACACACACACACACACACCACACACACACACACAACACACACACCACACACACACACCCACAACACACACACACACACAACACACAACAACAACAGGTGATCACTATGTGTTTATTAAAGATGATATTTCTCATATATTCAAATGAACCACAGCTGATGTTTTCATTAAATAAAGTGATGTTGGAACTATGGAACATTCCAGAAATCCATTCAGTGATTCTACACACAGAGGCAGCATCGCTTCACACACATTCACCATGTGTCTGTGGACCAATCAGATTCTTCTTCTTCTTCTTCTTCTTCTTCTTCTTCTTCTTCTTCGTCTATATAATATAATAGAGATAAGTAGAAGAGAATACAAGAGAATAAAGATAAGATAGAGAATATAATATAATATAATATAATATAAGAGATAATATAATATAATATAATATAATATAATACAATATAATATAATATAATATCATGTAATGTAATATAATATAATATAATATAATATAATATCATGTAATGTAATATAATATAATATAATATGATATAATATCATGTAATGTAATATAATATAATATAATATACTATAATATAATATAATATAATATAATAATAGACACAGATGAATAATGACATTTTTTGTATTTCACTTCCCCTAAAGTCTGTTTTTAATGAACATTTGTAACTAATAAACTCTTTTAATTTGTGTGCTGTGCCAACAGACACACGTGCAAAGGGACGGACCGGAATCTGCGCACGGCGCGCGCACGGTGTCGCTCCGGTCCCTGAGTGCATGTGCTGCGAGCGGCTACGGCTCATAATAATAATAATTATTATGAATAATTATTATTATTCATAATAAATTGTTGTATTATTATCTGCTGATCGTGCTTGTTTTACATTAAATAATCTAAAATCAATCAGACTTCTAATAAAACAGAGATAGGCCTCATTATGAAACGGAATCCGTTGTGATTCATGGTAAGTGAAGAATGCACTATTTATTATTATTATTATTATTATTATTATTATTATTATTATTATTATTATTATTATTATTATTATTATTATTATTATTATATTCAAAGGTTTAAAACTCTCAAACTCATGTTTTTTTTTTAGAAAGAGAAACGTGGATTGGTTTAAATAATAAATATATATTTAGGATGTTATTCTCTGAATGTTCATCCATCCGCTGGTCGTCCAACCACTTTAATCACCCGTGTAATCAAATCGAATCAGCCTATCTACTGTTAATCTTGATTTGTTTTCACTTATTATTATATTATTAATAGCTGTATTTTTTATGGATATGTATCAGTGAAATAAAGGCTCGCGGGCTGTTTTTGGGTCTCCGTGAGAAATAAATGATTCCTCAATGATGGGTTTTTAAAATAGCACAAAACAACAAAGAATCAAAGGCACTTTTTAGTGTTGCTACAGCAGTGTTCTCTGAAATTAAGATTGTATGAATTCACCGTTTAGAGCTCAGTAAATGTGGATAATTAATGAGCAGTTAAAAAATATAGAATTATAATTAAAAGAATGTTTGGTCACAATCCACTTTATTTGTGCTCGAAAGGCCCTAAAATATTTAATAAATGTTCGTTTTTTGTATCAAATACGTCATCTTTTTAACAGTCCCACGTTGAAAAACACGCACACGCACGCGCACGCGCACGCGCACGCGCACACGCACACGCACACGCACGCCCCGCACACACACACACACACACACACACACACACACACACACACACACACACACACACACACACACACACTTATCATATAAATCACATATATAATTGTATTATTCATTATTATTTTATTATTATTGCACACTGTGTCCTATTATAAATGTTTATTGATGCTGTAGATTTTATTAAAATTAATAACTATTCAGTGTCTAATCACACACTTGTTTCATGTTTAGTTATTTTTAAACCAAAATATATTTTTAATTTAACCTTTTTTTTCTCAAGACAAGAAGTGGTGGGGCATGCTGTGATTTCCCAGGTTTCCACTGTCACTTAAACACAGCGTTTCCATGGCGACAGACAACACAAAAGGAGAGGAGACACTTGAGAGAACAATAAAAGACTTATCAAAGGTTCCTCAGCCACGCTCCCTCAGAACAACAGATTAGTAGTGGTCTAGATGGAGGTTAGCTTTAGCTAACATTAGCCTAGCGCTAGGCTAACCAACAAGGCCCTTTATACTGCTGAGCCAGCATTTGATCTAAAGAGGCTCATGTTATTGATGTCATGTGGGGACAAAGTGTTGATTGTGTTGGTGTGAACATATTCTCTCAGTGTCTGAACACTATAGATGGTCTTCACGGCGCATCATCAACCCGGAAGTCGCCATTTTGGCGATATTGCAGCAGCAAAACAAAGCGCACGCACACAAGCAAATCCATAATTTTTGCGAGGAACGGCTGAATTATTGCATTGTTTTTGGCTGTACTAATCAGTCAGACCGTGATAAACATTTGGAGTTTTATAAACTTCCAAAAGTTAGAACAAATCAGGGAGAACAATGTCAACAGTTATCAGAGGAAAGGAGGAGCTAGTGGTTAGCGAAGCTAAACCAGGATCTACGATGCAAACATCTGGACAACATCTGAATGTGTTTGTTTCATTTCTTATCAGGTTAGTGAATTGTTGATAACAGTGGCTCTGAACTCATTTTCTAGTGTGATAATAATAATATAATTCATTATTGATTGATTATAATCACATTTAATAACTGCTACAGTAGCAACACAGATGTTAAAATGTAGAGCTAAAATGTAGATCTGTATTTCTCATTGGTTTAAGGTCTGAACTTTTACCGTTATGGCATTTCTTACTTTGGCCTTCACGACACATCTGTCGTTGATGACTTGATCCACAACATCTGGTGATAGAACTCCACTGCTCAAATGGATCTTTGGATACATTGTCACCATAGGCTGAGTTTGAGATTGTTAGAACTTCCTTTGTCCCATTTTTGCCCTTTTTACCCCAAAAATGTACACTTTTTTGTTTTTTTTCAGATTTTAGCTCCTTTTGCCAATAAATATAAAATTTTCCTAATTTTTGTCTATTTTCGCAAGTTGTTTTTGACACTTTTATCCATTTTTTGTTGATTCCTAAACTTTTTTTTTTGACACTTTTCATCCAAATAAGCTTCTTTTTGCCCAATAAATAACACTTTTTTCTTTTTTTTTCTACATTTTGCCTCTTTTTGTTCAACATTTTTGCCCTTTTTCACTATTGTTTGCTACATTTTGCTAATTTTGCTACCCTTTTTGGCATTACAATTTTTGCCCTCTTTTTGCCACTCTTGAATGCTTTTGGTCCATTTTAGTCACTTTTTTCTTGCCACCTGTCAATCATTTTGTCACTTTAGTTATAATGAACTCATCGCTGTTAACTCTTTGTTTACCTTTGTTTACAGTTACAGGTCAACTACTGTCTGCATACACAATCAAATGACAAAGGAGTCTGACTGTTGATTTTTGCCACAGTGCTGCGCACGTGTGACCACTAGGGGCGCTTGACGTGAAAGTTACAGGTCTAGCGCCCCTAGTGGCCAAAAGTTACACAGCGTGCCTTAAAAATATTTGCATATTATCTACATGATAAGAATTTTATTTTTTTGAAAAAACTTTTGACCGCTGGGGGAGGCAATTCAATTTATTTCATTTTGTGGTTACTTTTTATTTAATTTGGGGAAATTTTGTAGAAAACTTTAAGAAAAAGTGCAAAACGTTATATTTGACCGCTGACATCCATCATGGACAACATCTCTCACCACTTCTCACCACTGTACGACTGGACAATAAAACAGTCTGAGTCACTGTACTGTCTGTAATTATGTATATATATATATATATATATATATATATATATATCTCCTAACCTCGCTTGTTAATATTAATGTATTTGTTTCCCTTTATTATTATTAGATTATTTTTTCTACTTTATGTATAGCTTCTATTATTATATTGTTTATTTAACTTTATCTTCATTACATTTTTTTCAGGTGTCTTTCGGGTTTTTCCATGTGTCGCCTTCTGTTGTTTTTTTTATTGTACTTTTTATTTGAGCTGATATGTCAGTAAATTTCCCCACTGTAGAATGAATAAAGAATCTATTTCAATATTTAGGGTTTTTCCAATGATTTATGGTTGAAGATGACTTCTGTCATGTGATATAATAATCATGGCAAAACTGTGAGTCCTGAAAATATTGTGAAGTTTTATTGAATTTGTGAATTTAAGAGACTGAGATCTCTATAACTAAATGAGTTACACTAGTTTTTCAACCTTGGGGTCACAAAACTCTGGGAGGGGGTCACCAGATGCCTACAAGAATATTAAAAAGAGATAAGAATATTCTTTGAACAATTTGAGTTCATTTTTGCTTATTTTTACCCTTTTTCTGCAACTACACCAAACTTGCCATATTTTAACACATTTTCACGATATTTCATGATTATTTTTTGCCAATTTAACGACATTCACCATTGTGTTTTTGTCCACTCTAATATGCTAATTTTAACTAATTTCTGTAGTTTTTAAAATCCCATTTCACCACCTTTTCCACCATTTTTGGTCACTTTGAACCATTTTATTAGTGATTAAAACCAGGATTTCCATCTTTAAGATGACTATAATAATAATAATAAACATTCCTGGATAACAGTGGATATTATTCAGATGAATAAATAAATGTGGTTATCACAGATTCATAGAACAATGGACCATCATTTTACTGACTTTATGGATGGACCCCAAAAATCTCTCCTTTATTCCCCCTTATAGATGGTCCTGTCTCCACATGACTGTTCTTCAATGTTCATGTCTGTGTTCAACCACCTTCAGATACAGTGGGGGTCCCTGCTCTATGCGACCTTTATTTTGGAGGGTCCCTGCTCTCTGGGACCTTTATTTTGGAGGGTCCCCGCTCTCTGGGACCTTTATTTTGGAGGGTCCCCGCTCTCTGGGATCTTTATTTTGGAGGGTCCCCGCTATCTGGGACCTTTATTTTGAAGGGTCTGGACCTGAACAGGTTGAGAACCATTGGTCTCCAGTCCAGTATTTGAAGCTCAAAGCTTTAATGAAGCGAGAACACAAAAGGTTAGAAACACTGGACAACGTCACAGCTCTAAGGTTTCCCTCCTGATGGTGTGGGAACATCAGCCAGGTGACAACACACACACACACACGCACGCGCACACACACACACACACGCACGTTTTCTTCTGTATTGTGAGAATCTATCATTTAATCTGATTGTTGTTAATTAATTTCTTTTCCTCATGCTATTTACTTACTTTTGTTCATTCCTGAGGAGATACTTTGATGTTAAAATATGTTATTAGTAAAAACTCAAAGCTTTATGAGCCTTGAGTTTTTGTTACTTTCACTTATTGTGATTTTTAGGCGGGGCTACCAGACTCCAAACACCCTCACTTTGCTCTTGTTGTTGTTGTTGTTGTTGTTGTTGTTGTTGTTGTGTACACTAGTTAAAATCACTACTACTCTGCTATTCGTGAACAGATCAAGCTGAAATTTGGTAGCTAGGGGGCCCAGGGGGTGGTGTTGGTGGCACCGAATCATTGACACGTACCAGTACATGAATGGGGCCCATTATTCCATATTTGAACACAGGGTCCACATTTTTCAAATAACCACTCCTCCGTTAATGCTCGTTGAATCAGAACAAGATCTGGCTCCTCCCACATTTTGACCGTCACTTATTTGATTGGATCCAGCATCTCATTTGCTTTTAGGTGATTTGATTAAATGTTTAAGTATTATATTTTGACAGCTGCATCTTTTATTGAGTTAATCACTGTAAATGTCATTGAACACACAAAACTAAATGTAAAAACTGAGCATGAGTGAGAAAGAGAGGGAAAAGTCAGGCCACGCCCATACACTATGTCTAAAGTGTGATTTTGGGCAAAAATTGTTAATCTGTCAGTTTGAAAGATGGTAGAAAATGGCTAAAAAAAGGCAGTTGGATTTAAAGATAATTTTAGGCCAATAAGTGAAGCAAAGCCTGAAGTAAAGGTTGTTTCTGTGGAAATCATGGAAAACTGCTGCGTTAGCATCGCTACTAGCAGCAGTTACCGTAGCCAATAGCAGCAGTTAGTATAGCTACTAGCAGCAGTTAGCATAGCTAGTAGCAGCAGTTAGCATAGCTAGTAGCAGCAGTTACCGTAGCCAGTAGCAGCAGTTAGTATAGCTACTAGCAGCAGTTAGCATCGCTAGTAGCAACAGTTAGCAAAGCTAGTAGCAGCAGTTACCGTAGCCAGTAGCAGCAGTTAGTATAGCTACTAGCAGCAGTTAGCATAGCTAGTAGCAACAGTTAGCATAGCTAGTAGCAGCAGTTACCGTAGCCAGTAGCAGCAGTTAGTATAGCTACTAGCAGCAGTTAGCGTAGCTAGTAGCAGCAGTTAGCATAGCTAGTAGCAGCAGTTAGCATAGCTAGTAGCAGCAGTTAGTGTAGCTACTAGCAGCAGTTAGCATAGCTAGTAGCAGCAGTTAGTGTAGCTACTAGCAGCAGTTAGCATAGCTAGTAGCAGCAGTTAGTGTAGCTAGCAGCAGCATTTAGCGTAGCTAGTAGCAGCAGTTAGCGTAGCTAGTATCAGCAGTTTGTGTAGCTGGTATCAGCAGTTAGTGTAGCTAGTATCAGCAGTTAGCGTAGCTAGTAACAGCAGTTAGCGTAGCTAGTATCAGCAGTTAGTGTAGCTAGTATCAGCAGTTAGTGTAGCTAGTATCAGCAGTTAGTGTAGCTAGTAGCAGCAGTTAGCGTAGCTAGTATCAGCAGTTACCGTAGCTAGTAGCAGCAGTTAGTGTAGCTAGTATCAGCAGTTAGCATAGCTAGTAGCAGCAGTTAGCATAGCTAGTATCAGCAGTTAGTGTAGCTAGTATCAGCAGTTAGTGTAGCTAGTATCAGCAGTTAGTGTAGCTAGTAGCAGCAGTTAGCGTAGCTAGTATCAGCAGTTAGCGTAGCTAGTATCAGCAGTTAGTGTAGCTAGTATCAGCAGTTAGCATAGCTAGTAGCAGCAGTTAGCATAGCTAGCAACAGCAGTTAGTGTAGCTAGTAGCAGCAGTGAGCATAGCTAGCAGCAGCAGTTAGCGTAGCTAGTAACAGCAGTTAGCGTAGCTAGTAGCAACACCTGTAGATGATGCTAATACAGGAGAACCTGTCTCCAACAACAGGACACAGGAGGAGAACTATCCAGAGGACATGAGGAGGACTCAGGGACAGAGAGAAGTTAAAGTTCTGTTATAGACATTAAGACAGAGGCTCAGTTCAAAGCTCAGATGATCTGCTGCTCTAGGTTTATAAAAGACAAGTCAGGCCTCAGCTGGAAATATGGAAAAAAAGTAGTGAGGATACAAAGCACTCTCTGTTTCTCCCTCCCTTCCTTTCTTATCTCTCTCCCAGCTGCTGCTTTGTCTGGTCCAGTGAGCCTAACAACAGTCTCTCTCTGTAACTCATCCAAAACCGGAATAATGGAATTAATTAGTTGGTCTCTCAGTGCTATCGATCAGATTTTTTCGACAAAAAGAACCGGGGGTGGTGAACCCGCATGTCCAAGCGGGACGTTTGCGGCTGGATACACCCTCGACCCTTGGAACAAGTGGCGAGTTGTGTGTCTGTCCATCCTTTCCGTGGAAGACGTGGAGGACATCTACATGATTGGAATAATGATAGTAGGCATGCTGCTGATCGGAGCTGGTGGCTTCCTCATCTATCGAAAAGTCCGTACTACGCTGGCGACTGTTTTGGAAAAGCTGCCAGTGATTTCTGAAGGATGTAGCAGAGCTCTGAACACTCAGACTCATGTGTTGATCGATATCAAAAGCAAGCAAGAGCTGCTTTTGGATCGTCTACGCGTTATGGATAACAACTGGGAGAAGTTGGAGACCTGGCTTGGAAGTGGAAACTAAGCCACTCATTGGATTACAGCAGAGAGACCCAGGACAGAAGCCTATTGGAAATTAACATAGCCTGTATCAAATCACATTGTTTATCTCCCTTTCGGCTCCCCAGCCAGCCAAGGCTAAAGCCAAGGTTGTCTCAACTCTTATCACCAGGAAGTTTCTGCAGACGGCGGCTCTTACCCCCACTCCCTCCCCCCGCTCCTTCCCTACATTCCCACCTGGAACTGTTGATGCTGAACTTTTCCACACGTCATCTGGTTGTCAGTAACGCAGCTACAGGTCTTCAACTTCAAATGCCTCGTCGGCCATCTTTCACCACCTCCCATCCACAGCTGCATGGAGGCGTGGTTGCAGCGCCCATTGGCAGCACGCCCATGTCCCCAAACAGCTGGAATCCTGCTGTTCTTCCCACCTGACCCCCTCCCCCAGCCAACCTCCCACCCAACCCTTCCTACATGCCTTGTCTCGAGTTGTTTGACTGTGTCATGCTTACATTTATGTTTGCAGAGGCGGTTTTTTTTCCTGGTTTCACACTGTTTTCTCTGTTTAGGGAAATCAGTTTCAAACTGGCAGTTTTTTTCCCCTCACCCCTCCTCTCCTCCTGTTGTTGATCCCTTTTTCACCTAAATATGTGGGCGCAGCAAATGGCTGCTCTGGTGTGTTGATGTGTCTTCTTTCACTGCAACTACCAAGTCAAATTCCTCGTATTGTTCTAAACTGTACCTGGTCAATAAAGCTGATTCTGATTCTGATTCTGATTCTGATTCTGATAATTAGAATCACTCTAAACACCTGCTAAAGACTTGGTGACAGCAAAATTTAGTCTTCAAATCTTTATTTTTTAACAGTTTTATTTCCAATTAAAATTTGACGTGTAATTTGGGAGCCACTGCTCTAGAACTTTAGAAAAAGGAACAAAATCCATGTTTTACCTTTTTTTTTTTAACTTTTCAAACACATGACCCTAACCTTAACCTGATTGTAATAACAGACATTATTTATATAATGTGTAATGGTTTAGTCCCGCCCTGCGATGGACTGGGCGCCCTGTCAAGGTGTAACCCCCCGCCCAGCGCCCAATGAGAGCCGGAAATTGGCACCCGGCAGACCCCCGTTGACCCTGATAAACGGAATTAGCGGGTTGAAGATGTATGGATGGATTTAGTCCTGTCCCTGTCACTGGTGCTGTGGTATCTGAGGGGAACACTGGGGACAAGACCACATCAACCTCAGTGTTCTGCAGTAAGTGCTCAGTGAGCAGCTCCCAACGTTAACTTTGGTTCAGCCTGTTAGAGCTCATCTATTGACACTGAAGGCTAAATACACTCACTACACTAAAAAATATACTCACACTCTAAATACTCACTACACTAAATACTCACTACTCACTACTCTAAATACTCACTACACTAAATACTCACTACACTAAATACTCACTATTCACTACTCTAAATACTCACTACTCTAAATACTCACTACTCTAAATACTCACTACACTAAATACTCACTACTCCCTACTCTAAATACTCCCTACTCTAAATACTCACTACTCTAAATACTCACTACTCTAAATACTCACTACTCTAAATACTCACTACTCACTACTCTAAATACTCACTACACTAAATACTCACTACTCACTACTCTAAATACTCACTACACTAAATACTCACGACTCACTACTCACTACTCTAAATACTCACTACAATAAATACTCACTACTCTAAATACTCACTACACTAAATACTCACCACTCACTACTCTAAATACTCACTACTCTAAATACTCCCTACTCTAAATATTCACTACTCACTGCTCTAACTACTCACTGCTCTAACTACTCACTACTCTAAATACTCACTACTCTAAATACTCACTACTCACTGCTCTAACTACTCACTACTCTAAATACTCACTACACTAAATACTCACCACTCACTACTCTAAATCCTCACTACTCTAAATCCTCACTACTCTAAAAACTCACTACTCACTGCTCTAACTACTCACTACTCTAAATACTCACTACTCTAAATACTCACTACTCTAACTAGTCTAAATACTCACTACTCTAACTACTCTAAATACTCACTACTCTAACTACTCTAAATACTCACTGCTCAAACTACTCACTACTCTAACTACTCTAAAAACTCACTACTCTAACTACTCTAAATACTCACTGCTCTAACTACTCACTACTCTAACTACTCTAACTACTCTAAATACTCACTATTCTAAATACTCACTACTCACTGCTCTAACTACTCACTACTCTAACTACTCACTACTCTAAATACTCACTACACTAAATACTCACTACTCTAACTACTCTAACTACTCTAAATACTCACTACTCTAAATACTCACTACTCTAACTACTCACTACTCTAAATACCCACTACTCTAACTACTCTAAATACTCACTACTCTAAATACTCACTACTCACTACTCTAACTACTCACTACTCTAAATACTCACTGCTCTAACTACTCTAACTACTCTAAATACTCACTACTCTAACTACTCTAAAAACTCACTACTCTAACTACTCACTACTCTAAATACTCACTACTCTAACTACTCACTACTCTAACTACTCTAACTACTCTAAATACTCACTACTCTAACTACTCTAAATACTCACTATTCACTTTTCTAAATACTCACTACTCTAACTACTCACTGCTCTAACTACTTACTACTCTAACTACTCACTACTCTAACTACTCACTACTCAAACTAACTACTCTAACTACTCTAAATACTCACTATTCTAACTACTCTAACTACTCACTACTCTAACTACTCACTACTCTAACTACTCACTACTCACTACTCTAACTACTCTAACTACTCTAAATACTCACTACTCTAACTACTCTAACTACTCTAAATACTCACTACTCTAACTACTCTAACTACTCACTACTCTAACTACTCACTACTCTAACTACTCTAACTACTCTAACTACTCACTACTCTAACTACTCACTACTCTAACTACTCTAACTACTCTAACTACTCTAACTACTCTAACTACTCTAACTACTCACTACTCTAACTACTCACTACTCTAACTACTCACTACTCTAACTACTCTAACTACTCTAACTACTCTAACTACTCACTACTCTAACTACTTACTACTCTAACTACTCTAACTACTCTAACTACTCACTACTCTAACTACTCTAACTACTCTAACTACTCACTACTCTAACTACTTACTACTCTAACTACTCTAAGTACTCACCACTCTAACTAGTCACTACTCTAACTACTCTAACTACTCTAACTACTCACTACTCTAACTACTCACTACTCTAACTACTTACTACTCTAACTACTCTAACTACTCACTACTCTAACTACTCACTACTCTAACTACTCTAACTACTTACTACTCTAACTACTCTAACTACTCACTACTCTAACTACTCTAACTACTCTAACTACTCACTACTCTAACTACTCTAACTACTCACTACTCTAACTACTCTAACTACTCACTACTCTAACTACTCTAACTATTCTAACTACTCTAACTACTCACTACTCTAACTACTCACTACTCTAATTACTCACTACTCTAACTACTCTAACTACTCACTACTCTAACTACTCACTACTCTAACTACTCTAACTACTCACTACTCTAACTACTCTAACTACTCACTACTCTAACTACTCTAACTACTCACTACTCTAACTACTCTAACTACTCTAACTATTCTAACTACTCTAACTACTCACTACTCTAACTACTCACTACTCTAACTACTCTAACTACTCACTACTCTAACTACTCTAACTACTCACTACTCTAACTACCTCGAACTCCTAACTTTCTAACTACTCTAACTACTCACTACTCTAAATACTCACTACTCTAACTACTCACTACTCTAACTACTCTAACTACTCACTACTCTAACTACTCTAACTACTCTAACAATTCTAACTACTCTAACTACTCACTACTCTAACTACTCACTACTCTAACTACTCTAACTACTCACTACTCTAACTACTCTAACTACTCACTACTCTAACTACTCTAACTACTCACTACTCTAACTACTCTAACTACTCTACTCCTCATAATGAGAACAATGAGTAGAACATGGTTCATTCAGTGAATATGAATCACTGCAGAACCTTTAACTGACTCAACAAGGGCTTCAATGTACACGTGAAAATGATTTGACTTTATTAGGAGATCAACACACACACACACACACACACACACACACACACACACACACACACACATGCACACACACACACACACACACACACACTGTTGCTTAGAACCAATGTATCCTGATGGATGGAGTCACAGCGCTGGGTTTGGACCTGCACACACACACACACACACACACACACACACACACACACACACACACACACACACACACACATTAAATATTCATGTACTAGTAAAAAGTAGCTGAATTAAATAGAACTTTCACCCCCATGTTTATTGTTGGTAATAAATCTTGGTACGGGTCCCTTACATACAGTAAACATCTCATGTAGAAAGACACAATTAGAACTTCATTTATTTTCCAAAAAGGCATCCGTAGAAAATAAAAAGTTTGTCAAAATGTAAAATTGTTTTTTAAATAAAATAATGACTGAAATTAAAAATAAAATAAATCTCCAGGCTCTAAATATAGATACATTTATGAACTGTAAAACTGAGACAATAACCTTTATTTGACTCATTGACTGTCAAAGACGTCTATGGATGTGAATTGTGTTTTTCAGCTGGGGTTGCTAGGTGACAGTAAATATCTAACTTGTACAATGATGTAGTGACCAACTGGTGACCTGTAGGTGGCAGCAGAGCACCAGAGCTCAGATGGAGAGGAAAGGAGTTTATGAGACAGAAAATGAAGCTACAGAGTTGATGCTGAAGTTCTCACCCATCTCACAGCAGCTCAAACTCAACCAGAGCATGTGTGGAACTAAGTGGACTATTGAGAGTGTCGTGATGGTGAAGAAAACCATCAAAAACTGAGGCAGCGGTGACACTCGGTCTTTAAATATCAGTCAAAATGCTCTATAAGGGCTTATTTTGGTGCCGTGCAATAAATTTAATCTGATTGGTCAGCTATGATGTGATACATTTGGTTTAATCTGATTGGTCAGCTATGATATGATACATTTGGTTTAATCTGATTGGTCGGCTATGATATGATACATTAGGTTTAATCTGATTGGTCAGCTATGATGTAATACATTAGCTTAATCTGATTGGTCAGCTATGATGTAATACATTAGCTTAATCTGATTGGTCAGCTATGATGTGATACATTTGGTTTAATCTGATTGGTCGGCTATGATGTGATACATTACGTTTAATCTGATTGGTCAGCTATGATATGATACATTAGGTTTAATCTGATTGGTTTAATAATAGCTTTACTCTGATGGTCAGTATGATGTAATACATTAGCTTTAATCTGATTGGTCAGCTATGATGTGATACATTTGGTTTTAATCTGATTGGTCAGCTTATGATGTGATGTATTTGATTGTTTTCTGGTCATCATATTTTTTGTCTGTTGATCATTTTAAAACTAAAAAATATAATTTACTCAGTAACTGTTCTGTGTAGAAATGCAATGAATTATTTTACTTCTTTTAAAACGTACTCAAGTACAAGTAAAATGACTGATTTAGAAATATACTCAAAAAAGTAGAAGTACTCATAAAAGCAACTGAATTACAGTAACGTAATCTGTTAGTTTCACCTCTGATGATGTCACACCTACACTATCTCTCCTCAGATTTGGAGCATGGAGGAGGTTTTCATGTTCTGAATCATCTTGTTTTATTTACAAATGATTGTCATTAATAAATGTACAGAAGTTGAAGTATTTTTCTTATTTAGCACAAAGAAATGATGGAAGTGTAGAAACAAACATACTGTGATGTGACTCCACAGCGTCTCGTCGTCTCAGGAGGATCTTCTGCAGCTCATCGTCATGGTTTGCAGGTCTGGGTTCAACCTTTGGCTGTGGAGTTGTTCTGCTGAAGTTCTCCTGAACAGACACACAACACGTGCACACACACACACACACACGCAGTGTAAAGTGGATAAACAGTGGAGTGTCAGAACACTTTGTGCGTGAAGAAGCCATTACCGTGATTCCTCGCAGCTCCTGAATGGCAGAATTACATGACAGCTTCTCCATCTAAACGGGCAAATAATGAGAGAAGAAGATGCTGAAAATAAACAACTGATGGACAGACACATTACGTTTTCCTTTTCACCATCGAAAAAAACCTCAAGATGACGCACAGTAGGACGTACGTTTTCCACAAGAAGCCAATGTGTGCACACACTCTCCTTTAGAGTCCATTTTCCCATCCTCATTATTTCTAATCACCTGGTCCAGGCGGCCCTAATGCTGCCTAATTTCACTGAGTTGTTGAGGTGGAGGAACAAGCAGAATAAAGACGTCTGGGCAATATGTCATGTTTTATCAAAACAAGAAGCTCTTAGATGATCCCACACACTGATGGATTTAAGAGGCCTGAACAATGTGTGATCAGCGGGAAAGAGAAAAGCCTGTGTGTGTGTGTGTGTGTGTGTGTGTGTGTGTGTGCGTGCGCGTGTTGGAGAGGAAAACAGTCGCACACCTCCATTGTACAGCCATTACACTTACACACACACGCACACACACACACACACACACACACACACGTGTTGGAGCTTCTGGTTCCATCCTTTATTCTTCTTCTCCTGTTCAAACTGCTCTATAATGTAACTGAGACCAGTTATTAACTCTTTATGTTTCATATTTATATAGAAGCAGGCTGGAAAATGGTTGGATGAATATATTATACTCAATATTTATTTTATTTGTGTATTTAACAAAATTCCATGGCAAAAATGGCAAAAAAAATGTAAAAGTTGCAAAAATACATGAAGATTGCTCCAAAACCACAAAATGAACAGAAAAATACACAAAAATGACTTGAAAGCTTCAAAATAAATAAAATAAAATAAAATTGCACAAAAATATTCAGAACATACAAAATGACAAAAGCAATTAATTCAAGAACACTCAAAATGACTCCAAAACCCCCAAAACAATAACAAAAAATCCACAAATCAACTCTCTGGTAAATAATGGGCATGATAAATGGAGAATGTGGTTAAATTGGCCAAAAATAATCATGAAATATGGTGAAAAGAGGTTAAAAGTGACAATAATGGGTCAATATATGTGACATTAGGTGTAAAAGTGGTGGATATGGTTTATAAGTGATGAACATGTCTGGAAAGTGGAAAAAATGTGCAGAATAGACATTTTGTCAGAAATGGGAATAATGTAGCAAAAATACATGAAAAGGAGCAAAAATATGGCAAGAAAGAGTGATGAAAAATAGCAAAAATGGGCTCAAAATGTTTAAAATATATTCTTAGTTTCTTCAGTGTATCAGTTAGAGGGGTCCTTACCCCAAGGTTGAGAACCACTGATTTAGATCAACTACAACATGTTCAGTCACAATAATAGGCACAAATGCTGACCTAGAGATCTCAGACTAACATTATCATTTATTCAGACTTTACTCCCCGTCCTGATTTAAAGTCAGTGATTACTGTACCTGTTCCCGCGCTGTGGGCGGAGTCTGTCTGACCGGTCGAAGCTGAACTCCTTTCTTGATCCTGAGCATCATTTCTTCTACCGCCTGCTGCCTCACGTCCACGTGCGCTACAGCAGAGGTCAGAGGTCAGACTGGTTCTACATTAGAACTGCATCATTATTTATTCTGCAGATGAATCCAAACGCTGTGTACAGCCTGGAACTGGCAGCATCCACGTGCTTTGTGCAGCTTTATTTGGCTGTAATTACGGAACGCTTCACATCTGTCACTCTGACCACCAATTTGTGTGTTTTCAAAGCCCATCTGCACACATCAAATATTCTGTTCTCATTCATTCACAAAACTGAGAAAAAAGCACTTTGCAATAATGTCGCTTAATTTGCAAAAAAATGTGAATGTTTCTTTTTTTTCAGGCATAAACGATTGATTTCTGTATAAAAGGAACGGCTGTTGCTTTGATGAAAAGGTCTCACAAAAGTGACTCTGTGTTGCAGTAATAGTGAAATATTTCATGTGCTCAGAAATATAATTATTGTGGAGGCAGAGAGGAAGATCCTTGGGGTTCAAAGGTCACGGCTTCTCCTCCGTTTCCTCCACAACCTCTGATTGTGCTGTTTATTATTCATGGTTTATGAATTCATAATCAGAGGAATTTTTGAGCTGCTCTCACACACATCAAACCCCACAAAGCACTTCTTCATGATCCACAGAAAAGCGTGAGTTAGAGGACTGCACAGAACGGATTACGTTCAAAGCATGTCCTGCAGGTTTCACATGTCTTATACACATGGCTTCTATGGAGAAGTGTAAACTAAAAAAATGGTTTGATATTAATAAATTATCAATAAACTTAAATAAAACTAATTCTATGTTATTTGGAAATCAGAGAAAAAATGTAGATGTAAAAGTAAATATAGACAATGTTAACAGAAATAGTGAACAAAGTGAAATCTGTGTAATCTTGGACCATCTACTGGAAGTCACAGTAAATACAGTATTTCTATTACTGTCCTGGACAAAGTAAAGCTCATTAAAAATCATTGCACACTCTTTATTGTGTTTTACCATATTTGATTTACTGTCTATAACTTTGGGGAAATACATACATGACGAACATCCAACCGTTATTCATAATGTATAAAAGATCCATCAGACTGATTCATAACGCAGGACACAGAGAACACACACATGGATTATTGTTAAAAACACCACATTTAAAACTCCAGATCTCATCAAACTCAAAACTGTTCAAATGATTTACGTATAAAGTAAATGTTGCAGAAACTATTTTTAGAGAGAGAAGGGGAATTTAATTTAGTACATTTTAAGATGAAATATGCTAGAACAACAGTGAAACAGATGAGTGTAACAATATCAGGGATTAAATTATGGAACTGTCTAAAGGATGAAATAAAACAACATAAACCAGTTTAAAAAGCTTTTTATATCATATATCATTAGTAAGAAGAGCAACAATTTCAATTAGGACAACATTATTATGTAATATGTATATAACGGTATAAAATATATTAATACATAATAAACATAATAAAATGTTTTTTATTAAATTATATATTGCCACTAAATGTATTTGATGAAATGTGTATCATAGATATTAAATAGTTTAATATTAATATCATGTACATGTCATATGCATTCATGTGTATGTTTGTACGTATGCATGTATGTATGTAAAAAAAAAAATAAAAAAAATAGCGCCACCGACGGACTACCATAGTAGTATATGTAGTATATGTGTTTGATGTGCATGTATAAACTGTATATATAAAACGTTCTAGGATCATTTGCTCTGATAGTCCTTCTCCTTTGGTCAGTGTGAACACGCAAACAAAGTCTAGAGCGGATCAAACAGGAGAACCATATGTCCGGGTTTCCCAGGGACCCTGAACGCATCTCGGCAACATGTTCATTTTTATTATCAAAGAAATTCCAGCAGTTTCTAAAAGCTAATGAGTTGCTCTTTATAGTGAGTATCATGTCATTACGGTAATTTACTCAAATGTGACCGAATCATTAAAGACGCCGCTTTTTGAGACCAAAAATCACCTTGAAGATCCTCCTGGATGATAAAACTTCCATGGATTTCAGAGAGGGGTTTGAAAAATGAAGGATCCACTGGGAGAAACTTAGAATGTACGAATTTAACGGTAAAATAAGTTCAACTTCTGGATAAATAAATGTTATTCTGCTTTTCTGTAGTTAGTCTTTATATGTGTACATCAATTTTATGCTTTTTAAACCTAATGAACAATCACAACTTATTTATATACTATGTTGTATTTTGCCGTTACAAGGTAGATTCAAGCAAAAGTTGAGCACTTTGAGTATGAAGAGGTCGGCCCAAGTGTACTCTATTTCGATCAAAATATGCTCACCCTAGAACGGCATTGTGGGTGATCAGGAAAACTGATGACGGCCCAAACCAGAGCTTTAAAACCAGGAAAAGCAGAACAACTTGTTGCTGAGATGAAGAATATCAGACCAAATAAAGAGGACTATCAGACCAAACGAGGAGGACTATCAGACCCAACGAGGAGGACTATCAGACCAAACGAGGAGGACTATCAGACCCAACGAGGAGGACTATCAGACCAAATGAGGAGGACCATCAGACCCAACATGGAGGACTATCAGACCCAACGAGGAGGACTATCAGACCCAACGAGGAGGACCATCAGACCAAACAGATCCTAGAGTGCAGGAGAATTCTAGAGTGATTGTTTTGCTTGGATTGGAAGCGTTTTTCATGGAAGTCAAGACAGATTCAACTGCATTAAGAACAAAATCTCTTTCTTCTCGGACCAAACACAGGAAGTGGGAAGGATACCGACAAAAGAAAACAGAAAAATCACAACAACTTGTTGCTGCTCCATCGTTAAATGTTGTGAAAGAACAAATGGCTCGAGCTTTAACCAATAGATGAGACTCGTCTTCTCTTTCTGTTCTGCTCAGACAAGTATCTACTACTGCGCTCTCAATAGAGTAACTGATGTAACTGCATCAGAGGCTGTTTGAAGCGGATCAAACAGTGTGAACACAAACCAAGACAAAGCAAGGAGATATCGTCCTGAGTCCTTTCTTTTCATGCTAATCTGTGTCATACTTCACCTGTAAACATGGAAGTGCACATCCTGTGTCCGTTCTACATAGTGGAAGTGGATGTATGTTCTTGTGAAGGGTTAATAATGAACACGTTGTTAGTTCAGCAGCTGTTACACACTCAGTGTGACTCACCCGTAGTCTTTGGAGGGTCTCTGTCCAGCAGTTGGAGGTCACCGTTGACCACTCTTTTCTTTCTAAGCAGCGCTAACAGAGAGCTACAGGAGAACATCAAACACCTCACATTCCTTCATCATGTCACTATCCCAACAACTGAATGTAAAGTGTGTGTTAGCAATGTCACAATTACACATTTTCTAGGTGCGATTATTGTCAGAGAATGAATTACGGTATTACAATTATTTATACATTATTTAATTTAACACTAATAAGAATAATTTAATTCATATGAACACTCCTTATAGGTCTCGGATTGTAATTTATGTCCATCCTTAGAAGCGCTAATAAAATCAAATTCATATTTCACAAAGTAAAAGTATAGAAATACAGTTGTTTACAATTGTGTGTTTTTAAAAAATTTGTTTTAAATTTTTCCGAAATTTCAGGCAACCCTATTTGAACTCCAAGATGATCCCACTTAGGGTCCCAACTTCAAGGTTGAAAAACACCGATTTAGTGGCTCCTGAATAGATTTCTTTCTATAGTATTTATATTTTCATATCATACCTGGGATAAGACCAAGAATCACACTTTATTTGTTCATTTTCCACTTTCTCTCTCTCTAATACCCCCTGTAATGCCATTGCGTAGCCTTAGGGGTACAGGTACCCCCATTTGAGAAACACTGAACTACATTATGTACTTCTCTCAGAAATAAAACATACATATAAAGGTTAAAGGAGATAATATAAAATATATAGATATATTTTACATTATATAATCACGCGGTGGTCGTGTAACTTTGTTTTTGTTCCAGGTGGGTTGCACTGATATTCCAATATAGTTCAAGCATAATATGTACTGTAAAATTGACGGTATTTAGGAAATGTTACGATTAACTAATTGTAATGTTTACAGTTCAGTCAGGACCGCTTTAGTCAAAATAAATGTGCATTAGGATTTATATATCGTATATTTGGTGGTATAGGTCTGTTTTGGGACCTCCTTGCCCTTTCCACAAGCTTACGTGGAAAGCCGAAGGTAGGGAGAGCACTCCTCCCTGACCTTCCCTGAGCCCTGGCTAAAGGCTAAAGCGAGGAGAGCGGTTAGCGAAAACCCCCAAGACACCATACAACGCCAGGCTAGAGCAATACGAGTTTGCTATGGGTTCTCCTAAAGCAAGGAGACGAGTCCTCCTTGCTTTTCCACGTGCCTGCGTGGAAAAGCCCAGCGCGGGGAAGAGCACTCTTCCCTTTCCCTCCATGAGCCCTCAAAGAATGCCTGCAGCAGGGAGAGCGGTCAGCTAGACCCCCCCAAACACTAGTTGGCTGGCAGCTGAGCAACATGAAATATGGACTTGTTATGGGTACTCCTTGCTTTTCCACGCACCCGTGTGGAAAAGCCCATGGCGGGGAGAGCACCCCTCCCTTTCCTTCCACGAGCCCTGATAGAATGCCTGCAGCAAGGAGCGCGGTCAGCCAGACCCACCAAGACCATATCATGCCGGGTTAGCAGTTAAGCAGCATGGATCAAGATTAGAGCCAGGCGCCACGGAGCCAATAGATTTAATTCATTTCTGAGCAGTTTACATACCGAATGCCAGCATTTACGGAGCATCTTGGATAATTGGCCGCCCGTGTGCACGTGTCGCCACTGTCCTGTTCAGTTAGCAAAGCCTTGTTTCATTATTATATATATATACACATATCTATATTTTTTTAATTATTTCTATAATTTATTTATTTATTATTTATTCTGTGACATTGTCTCTTACTGCCGGACGACACACAGCTGTGTTCTTGGACTTGGTGGTTAACAAATTGAGCACTGAGCATAACTGAAATGTCTCCACAGTCCAAAACACATCTGAAGCAGGATTTTTTAACTAAATAAATGTCATTACCTGCAAGATTCTGATATCTCAGATTCTGAGAGATGGCAGTAGCTTCAGGGAAGAACAACCCGGTGAGATTAGGACTACGCTTCCCAAAAGACTTTGCAGGATAGCGACGTCATCACGGAGCGCCGGAGAGACGTCATCATGTTTTGCGCCGTGGGGGCTTCCACGTTGTGCGTGGAATAGCAAACAAGCCAACAACTACCCCCGCTTGCCCACGGGGGAAGTTGTTGGAGGGAGTTGAAGCGGTTCTAAGGTTTAAATGGGAGAGCTGATGCTGGACAGATCTGACTGAATGTTACCCAGGTGACGGCCAGCTGCTGTGCACCGGCCACCGTGCACCTCGAGTTGGGGCTTGTGCTGCACGGTGGAAAGATGTTTCCTTTCCTGTGGAGATTTGTGTTAGATTTGGCGATGATTGAGCAAATACTTGCCTGCCGCGCGCCGTCTTTTTCAGGGGAATACGGAGTATGTTTGCAGATGGCTTCATCTGCTTCAGAGTCCTTGATTCAATCTGCTTTGGAACTCATCATGGTGTGGGTCTTTTGATGAGCAGCAAGGTAAGCCAAATGAGGCATCTGCTGATCTGAGCGATATCATTTTAAATGCCTGCGAGATGCTTGCTGTTGCTGAGGAGGTAAAAGGCAGCAGTCGTTGTTTAAGAAGTGCTTCCTGTATGCTTTGACCAATAGGGAGCCAATCTTGGCTGTTGGTCGATTGGAGGTTTGGCTGGCTTGATGTCCGCGGCCTGCCTGAACTCACGCTATGCTCAATTTGTTTTCAGTTGCTTTGGTACATTTTTCAGATCAGAAATGAAATTGTCAAAACTATCTGTTCAATCTTCACATCATTGTGTCACTTGTGCACATCACAGAAGCTGTTTCTCATTTGTGGCCATACCAGCCTGTCATTGCCCGATCCCGTTAGATCTCGGAAGCAAAGCAGGTTAATAGCTGGATGGGAGACCACTGAGAATTCCAGGTGCCACAGTGGGTGACAGTCACCCCAGTGGTATCTGTCATTGTGCCCTTGGGCAAGGCACTTCACCTACATTGCCTAGTATGAATGTAGTGTGTGAGTGAGTGTTGGTGATGGTCGGAGGGGGCCGATGGCGCACTATGGCAGCCTCGCTTCCATCAGTCTGCCCCAGGGCAGCTGTGGCTACAATAGTAGTTTACCACCACTAAGTGTGGAGTGAAAGAATAATGCCCTAATTCTGTAAAGCGACTTTGAGTGTCTATGATAAAGCGCTATATAAAACTGATGCATTATTATTATTAATATTTCTTTGAACAAGTTACAAATGCTTTGGTACATCCATGCAAATAATTATGTTCCTACAATACATAATGCTTATGTCATCTTGATCAAAACATATTGTAATGAGTCTCTGTTGAATAGTCTGACCCCCACAACATTTAGACATTAGTTCATAGCATCAGTCTTTACATGCAAATTAGTTGAACATATTGTCATAATATGTCAAGAATATTTCTATACTTTTCTAATAGACTTTTTTTCTAAATCTGTCCTGACTTGGTAAATTGCTCCCAGGTGAATCTTGACTTTCTCTAACGAAACAATCAATTGGCAAGTATATATCTATGGGCGGGGTCAACAGTCAGAGAGAAGAGGAAGAGTTTGGAGGTAAAATAGAGGAAGAAACTGAGGGAGATTGTCCTATATTTACATTTCTACTTTTCTTTGTACTATGCAGTGCTGTATTTTCCTTTCTGTATCACAGTGACTATGACAATAAAAGCATGAATGTGAATTTTGTCCAGTCTCTTGAAATCACACTCCCACATACACTACGGTGTAACCTCCAATTTAACTGTCTTATTCATACACAATGACACAATGATGGCAGTGACATGTTCACTGACATGTTCACTGACATGTTCACTGACATGTTCACTGACATGTTCACTGACACAGATATTTACTTTTGAAAGATGAACTCAGGATTTTGAGCAAGAGAATGACGTTTGAAAGTAATCCATGGTGTTTTGCTATTTGTACGAATTGTTTTGAGAAATGCACTTATTGTTTTGCAAATGTCGAGGATGATTTGAGAAATGTACCAAAGTGACTGAGAAACACTGTAATACAACAATTAATCGTGAAAAAGGGTAATTGTGACATCCCTACTGAGTGTGAGATTAAGAAGTCGTATAACACACCTGAGGGGGTTTGTGATCGTAGCCATGGCTGGAGGAGGAGGGGGAGGAGGAGGCGGAGCCAGAGGAGGAGGAGGCGGAGCCAGCCGTGGGTTACGAGCAGCCTGTAGCTGGTCCTTCAGCTCACTGACTGGTCAATCAGAGAAACGACTCTATGAGGAACACCTCATGGTTGTAAACATGTGGGAACATTCATCGCTCTGTCTCACCTAAGGCCTGCAGGTCCTTCACCTCCATGTTGGTCTTCAAACACTGGTTCCCGTGTTCTTTTCTCTCCTCCTCTAAGAGCTCCAGCTTTAGCCTCAGAGCTGTGAGCTCAGCCTGATCCTCACAGCTCCTCATGGTCGCCTCCATCTGCTTCATCTGAGACACAAACATTTAGCAAAGCACCCACAGACATCACCTTTAGGTGCTAACGTGTCCTTAATATATAGAACAGCAGCTGTTTGGATGATGATTAAAACTGACGTTCACCATAATCATAATTGAGTTGTTATTCAACACTGAACATCGATAACTGAAGACGTAATTGTAATTTAAAAATGTAATTAACCCTAACTCTGACACATTGACATCTTGTTACTTTTTTGTTAATGGAAGCAAAGGTGATTTTTCTGACAGACCTTCAGTCAAACTATAGAGGTAGACATGTGAATACAGTTTTACATTAAAGTCTATTTAGCTAGAAAAGATAGAAAAGGACAAAACTTAGACGAAAAGTAAGATTGAAGGTCATAGATTAAATATTTAACAGAATACACTCAAACCTAATGTAGTCATTTATGATGAATCTGTTTTTCATATTGAATTGAAAGGATTAGAGATGAGCAGAAAAATCTATAGCTTAGAATAATGACAGATGTTCTGTTTCAGCTGAGCTTTGATTCTCTGCTGATGATGGACTCTAACAGCTACTCGTGCTACTGTAGATGATGTAGTTTAATTAGTCAGTACCAGTACAGTATCAAACAGGGGATCATTTCTAGACATTATGCTATGTATTGGGTTATTATAACTCTTCAACTTTCACTTTTTCATTTTCCATCCATTTCATGAGGATCTTTTCATGTTTGTCACCAGCCAATCAGGAGCCAGCAGAGGGAAATGCTACCCTTTGATGTTCCTCATCACAGTTACTTAGTTACAGTTACTTAGTTACACTTAGTTACAGTTGCAGGCTGGTTCCTTTGATGTTTTTCACAATCAGCTACCTCGTTAGTTACTTGGTTACAGTTACCTAGTGACAGTTACAGGTAACTTTTTTTAACCATTATTTAACCAGGAAAGTCTTGTTGAGATTAATAATCTGTTTCGTGGAAGCAATCAGGTCTCCCACAGTGGATATGAACATGCAACACTTCTGTAAGCACGAGGCCATCACTGCCTACTTAATAACTGTAACCATGGCAACATGAATAGCTGCTGGTTCCTTTGATGTTTGACACAGTCACTTAGTTAAGTTACTTTTTTACAGTTATTTAGTTAAAGTTACAGGTATATAACTGTAACTATGGCAACAAGAATATCTGCTGGTTCTTTTGATGTTTGTCACCTGTGAGCAGGAGCCAGCAGATGGATCTTTTTTCCCAGCAGCCTAATAGAGATATGCTTCAACTATGAATCCTCACTGGCATTTTGTTAAGGAAAAAGCAGTTTTTTAATGGAACACGCATTTGTTAACAAATCTGTTCAAACCTAACATACAGTATGTGCTTAGATTCCTTCTACACAGGGTTGATTATTGTGTTTCTATGGTTACCATGACTTCAGACACCTTTGATCTATGAATCTTTCCTTCTTCTCTTTTTAATCTATACATCGGTTTGTTGAGTGAACACCTGCTCTTGGTGCTCCATCTTCTGCGTCTCCAGACTGTGTGTGAGTTCAGTGATCTGTCTGAAGGCCTCCTGTAAAGCTTGACATGGGGCGGAGCTCTGCATTAAGATCTGACTCTGTCTTTTGAGCTTCTTCTGCTCCACCAACATCTAGATGGACCAAAAGAACAAACGTCACATTACAGCGTGAAGATGAGAAACAGGGATGGAGAAGATCAAACATCCTCAATGTACAGCTTGATGAAGTCATTTTCCAAGCTGCTGTTCTTTGGTTTAATCCTTTAAAGCATTTCTCTGGATG
Organism: Gouania willdenowi; assembly: GCF_900634775.1. Lineage (NCBI taxonomy): Eukaryota > Metazoa > Chordata > Actinopteri > Blenniiformes > Gobiesocidae > Gouania > Gouania willdenowi. The sequence continues at coordinate 35,661,355 of NC_041058.1, forward strand.
AGAAGGTTGGGGAAGTGCTAACAAAGAACCAACGAGGAAGAGGAAGAGGAAGAAACTCAACAGCTCTAGCAAAGTTCTCTGCCTCTGTCCTCATGTCTCGCTCCAGGTTTAAAGAGTCCTGTAACGTCTCAAACTCCTCCACAGCAAACAGAGAGACTGAAAGAAAGCAGCACAGACACTTTAGAAGGTCTTAGAATGTGACTCACATTCTAAGAAAAGGAAACACATCCTACTCTCATCATCATCTGTGAGCACAAAGAAAACCTGCAGTGTTCAGAAACTGGTGTGAGATGGAGACGTTTAGAGCTGATGGTGGATTGAGAGCTTCTGATTTTATGTTCAAAATGTTTCAAATTCTGTTTCAGAGAACACATCATGTTCCACTTCTCTGTTAGTTCAGAGGCCAAATATGGACTAGTTCAGTGGTTCTCAAACCTTTTTGGCTCAAGTCCCCCATTCTCTTACTTCTGAGTTTAAGTTCCCCCTTGTGTCTGACGATAACATTTTGCTTAGAATTCTGTGAAAAACTAGCGATAGATCAGGGGTCCCCAATCCTGGTCCTCAAGGGTTACTATCCATCATGTTTTAGATGTTTCCTCTTCCAACACACCTAATTGAAATGACCAGGATGGTCATCAGGATCATTTGAATCAGGTGTGTTGGAAGAGGAAACATCTAAAACATGCTGGATAGGGGCCCATGAGGACCAGGATTGGGGACCCCTGCTATAGATTATAATGATGGAATGAATGAGTGATAACACTCATTTTGTAAATAAGTGAATAAAATAACATTTAGTGCCTCGTGAATAGATTAATTTCTATAGCTTTTATCATTTACAGTCATCTCCTGGTGTCTGAAGTCTGATTCCTTTGATTTTCAGTTCATGTTCTAATCAAAATAATTTCTATCATCATTTTGTGTGTGTTGTTGGTCTTATTCAAATTATTCTCTCTCAGTGTGTGTGTTTTTGGTGTCATTTGGTTGTTTCTTTTGTCGTTTTGTCCGTTTCGCTGTTATTTTTGTGTATTTTGTAGTGATCTTGTGTGTTTTTCTGTTATTTAGTGTGTCTTTGTTGGTGTTTTGAGTCTCTTTGGGGCAGAGTCGCTAACATCTGACATAAAGGGTGGTAAACCAGGTGCTTCCCTAAACCCTTTGGTGATGCAGTCTCCTCACCTGCTGCACGGAATTCACTAAGATTGTAGCAATGATTAGTGCACGTGCAGAAGTGGTAGAGACCGCCCCTTTTTAAATGAGCATTTTATACGTGTTATGTTGAACATGGAGCAGAATTGGAGGTGTTAGTAGAGGAAGCTAATAAAAACATGCAACAACAAAACGGCCTGTTCTTTAACAAGCGTACGGGAGTGAAGCAAGCCCCCGGCCAATGGAGAGTGCAGATCTCGCTGTGCCCCCCCCAGCCACGGTGGGGAGACGAAACAGGAAAGGTTTACACACATTCTTAATTGTGAATTCATTCATCCCAAATATATTAACTGGAGGTCTGAAAATGCCATGTCGTCTGTCCTCTCCCCTGCCCCGCCTCCTCACAAACATCACTGCTGTCATCACTGCTCAAAAAGCTGTGACAGTTACCACCTGGTTGTGGGCTGTACTGAATTTATACGTAAAAACAGAGGCAGCAATGACGTCCAGATTTGATTGATTGCATTGTGACCCCTGCATTAATTATTTGGATGTCCTCCTCCCCATTTTTTCGCTCACCTTGTAAGCTCCGCCTACTATGCCTATTCATCAGGGGGAAACATGCTAAATGGATTGACGGCACATTGCAACACGCAGCAGCAGAACACTCCTGATTCCCTGGGGTTTGTACAGTTTATTAGTATGTGGAGTCACCTTTGCAACACATTCTAATACCCCTAAACCTTTAGTGACTCCGCCCCTTAGTGTATGGGTTTTTGGTGTCATTTTTTGTAATGTTTGTTTGTCTGTTTTATTATTCTGTAGATTTTTATCTTATTTGTGTTTTTTTGTTGTCGTTTTTTGAGTTGCTGGTAATATTTAGTATTATTATCATTATAAAACTAAAGATAAACATTATAAAACCCAGTATTTTTAATGCTTTTATTTGTAAATTTTTCTTTCTATCTCTGTTAAGTACCCTCTGTAGTGCCATCGTTGCCCCCAATAGAGAAACACTGGACTAGTTTGATCTGAAGACTTTTGGCTGAGAACACGAGTCATTTCAATGTGATTGTGTCCCAGTTTGCAGTTCAATGTATGAATAATATGTAAGTATGTTAATCACCAACAATATCAACAATAAATGACAGATATCAGTCCCTGCAAGATCTTACTTTATATTTCCTGGATATTTGACCAATTTTAATTTAATTTGGGGAAATTTTGTTGAACAGTGCACAGTGTGCTATAAGTGTGGACCTTGAATATTGTTGAGTTTTAATTGAATTTTGTGTATTTGGAGGGACTGAGATATTTACACTTTAATTAACTGGTAGTTTACACAAAGATTCATGGTTTCTTTCTCCGTCATTTTTAATTTCTCCTGTGGGGCCAAATTGGATGCTCAAAATGGACGGATTTGGCCCCCAGGCCATGTGCTTTACCGCTATCACACTTCCTGAAATTGAACATTTTAATGCTTCAAATGATTTACAAAAATGAGTTAGTTACGCTGAAATTACACCGTGAGAGTGACATTAGCATCAGTGCTAACTCTTAGCCACTCGTTTAACAGGAAAACCCCAATAGAAATAGTGAATGTAGTTAAATTGGCCAAATAATCATGAAATAATGTGAAAAGAGGTTAAAAATGACAATAATGGATCAACATATGTGACATTAGATAGAAAATTGGTATAAATGGTTTATAAGTGCTGAACATGTTGGAAAGTGGAAAAAAAAAATGTGCAGAAAACTCATTCAAATGTGATGTAGAAGTGTCAGAAATGGGAGAAATGTAGCAAAAATACATTAAAAGAAGCAGAAATATGGCAAGAAAAAGTGATGAAAATAGGTTAAAATGAATTTGATGTAGTTCAGTGTTTTTCAACCTTGGGGTTGTGAACCTATATGGGGTCACCCGGAATTCAAATGGGGTCGGCTGAAATGTCTAGTAAATGATCAAAAACAAAATTATGAATTAAAAATATTTACTTGTAATTTAAAAAAAATATTATTCTTTTTCAAATTAAAACACCACATACAATCTCTAGCAACTATACATTCACTCCCTCAAATACAAATCTAATTAAAAAATACAGTATAAAATTATCTGAGCTGGTGCATCTACAACACTATGTCACAAACATGACGAAAAAATAATACAAAAAAAGAAGTCTCTGGGGTCACCCTTAAATTAGTGGTATCAAAATGGGGTCAGGACCCCTTAAAGGTTGGGAAACACTGGTGTAGCTGCGAGTCAAAATCCCTGAGCTGTTTTTTTAATAAACTTTTGTAATTCTGATTCTGTAAAAGGGTAAAAATAAGCAAAAACTGGCTCAAATTGTTCTGAAAATATTCTTAGTTTCCTGAAGGTATCTGAGGACCCCCTCCCAGAGTCTCACAACCCCAAATGGGGTCCTGACCCCAAGTTGTGTTCTAACCTCTGTTAAACTTTCCCAGGAGCTTCTTCTGATGAACAGTCTCAGTGATTAAAATCATGTTGTCGTGTTTCTCCTTCAGCAGCTGAAAACAAAGAACTATATAATAAATAATGTCTATATTTAATGTTGGTTATCATCCATCTCCAGTGTACCCAATCAGATCTCTGACTCCTCCCATCATCACTTACTGCCTCCTGGGCTTCCATCAGCTGTTTTCTCACGGTTTCCAGCTCCACCACAGTTTCACCCTTTGTCTTCAGCGTCACGTCCAACTTTTTCTGTAATTCTGAATTAAAAACACAATTAATCGTTTTATTAGTGCTGCACACACACACACACACACACACACACACACACACACACACACACACACACACACACACACACACACACACACACACACATACACACACACACACACACGCACACACACACACACACACACACACACATACACACGCACACACACACCACACACACATACACACACACACACACACACACACACACCTACACACGCACACTCACACACACACACACACACACACCTACACACACACACATGCACACAGACACAGACACACACACACACACACACCACACACACACACACGCACACACACGCACACAGACACACACACACACACACACACGCACACCCACACACACACACGCACACGCACACGCACGCACACACACCTACACACACACACGCACACACGCACACGCACACGCACGCACACACACCTACACACACACACACACCTACACACACGCACACACACACACACACACGCATACACACACGCACGCACACACACGCACACAGACACAGACACAGACACACACACACGCACACACACACCCACGCACACACACGCACACAGACACAGACACACACACACACACACACGCACACACACACACACGCACACAGACACAGACACACAGACACAGACACACACACACACACACACGCACACACACACACACCACACAGAATGTAATCAGATCACAACAGAATGTAATACAGTGTAGTCAGCCCACCAGGGTTGGGGTCAATTACATTTTTTAATTACAATTACATCTTCAATTATCCATGTTTAATTATGTTCTGATTACAGTTTTTCTCGATTGTTTACACACAAAAACTGTTAGTTGAGACACAACGACCACAACATGTAACTCGTGCACCAACCCGCTGAACTAATTCTGCTAAACAAGCATAATTCCTGCTTTACACTCAAATTAAAATTCTAAAACACATTTTTTTACAACACTACCACACAATTCTCTGCATTTGGCACAATTTTCATGACGTAAATCTCTTGTTGTCACAAGGAACACACTACCATTCAAATTGTAAAGTGAAGTTGTCCTACTATGCACACTGACTCATCACATGGGGAAACACCTGTCACACAGGTTACAGTAACAGTTAATAATCAGAGCTTTAGCATCAAAAGGGCAACAGGTGAGCTCTGTTTTGGATGCCAACATTAGAAACAGAGGTAGAGGAGTGAGAGTAAGAGAGGGAGGACGAGGAAGGCCAAGGACTTTAATCTCTGATGAGATCAGAGCCACTTTGGTTGACCATGTGATCAACCATGTGATCAACCATGGTCTAACAATGAGGGAGGCGGGGCAAAGAGTACAGCCACATTTCAGCAGCTACACTGTAGCATCCATTATCCAGACCTTCAAAATGAGAATAGGTAAGAAATCTACTCTCAATAGAAAACTGCAATACTGTATATCAATACAGTACTCAATGAGTACAGTAGTACAGGAAAGCCTGTGAACTGTTCTATAAAAATAAAGTATGTTTCAAGTATTTGAGAAATGTATTCCTACTTTGCATTCCTACAGTATTTACAGTATTTTACTATTTGTTTGGCAGAACTGAAAGATTACCAACACAAGGTGGTCGGGAACGTCTTCTATCTCCTGAACAGGAAACTGAAATAATCAACACGGTCCTAGAAAATAATGCCATAATATTACAGCAAATACAAAGAAAAATAATAGAAAACAATGACATATTTATAAATATTGATAGGGTCAGTTTATCAACACTGGACCGTGTCTTAAACAGAAATAATGTGAGGATGAAGCAGGTCTACAGGTGACATTTGAACACAATTCAGAGAGAGTCAAAGAATTGTGATACAACTATGTGTAAGTGAGTCCTATACAATCACACAATTAATGCATACTCTCAACACTGTATAAATGACTGTATACATATTTCAGTATTGTAATCACAATGATTGTGTTTTACAATAGTGACCACGCCCATGTCTATTTCTGATATTGTCATGTGTGTTTCAGAGAGTCGTTGAGCTAGAGGCTGCAGTGGACCACCAGTTCATCTTCATTGATGAGGTTGGATTCAACCTCACAAAAAGACGAAGGAGGGGAAGGAATATGATCGGTGCTATTGTTGAAGTCCCTGGTCAGCGCGGAGGGAACATCACAATGTGTGCAGCGATTACGCACCACAGTGTCATGCATCACCATGGTACCCTTGGCCCTACAACACTGCCCATCTGATCAATTTCCTGGACACAATACTCATTCCACCAGACCAGATAGATGGCCCACAGCAGCTCAGGTACGTTGTATTTGGGACAATGTAAGTTTCCACCAGGCTGCTCTGGTTCATAACTGGTTCATTGCCCACCCACGTTTTTTAGTTGTTTATCTCCCTCCATACTCCTTATTCATAAATCCTATTGAGGAATTTTTTTCTGCCTGGAGATGGAAAGTGTATGACTGAAATCCACAAATGCGTATATCCCTTCTCCAAGCTATGCTAGGCCATATTTCCCACGCTGCTTGGCCAGGGAAAACATTGCTTGTGATGTGGATGAGGTGCTGTGGTCAGACCCAAACAGAAGACATAGTTTGTTTTTGTTTTTTTACAGTAACTATACAGTAAATTCTTCCGTTTTGTATGTAGACCACTGTACAATTGTGCCAGAGAATTGTGTGTAGTGTTGTGAAAAAAATGTGTTTTAGAATTTCAATTTGAGTGTAAAGCAGGAATTGTGCTTGTTTAGCAGAATTGATTCAGGGAGTTACATGTTGTGGTCATTGTGTCTCAAGTACCAGTAAAAAATGTAATCAGTGTAGGCGTGTGTGTTCACCTGAGATGAGGGCGTGGCACTGAGGGGAGGAGCAAACTGTGACTTCATCACTCCCCTCCTCCTCTTCTTCTTCATCTTCATCCTCCAGGTTAACCTCAGCGATGGTCAGTGGGCTGAGGTGAGACAGTAGCATCACACTCTTCCTCTTCAGAGAGCGGTTCTCACGCTGCAGCTGCACGAAGGAAGAGAAGAAGAAGAAGAAGAAGAAGAAGAAGAAGAAGAAGAAGAAGAAGAAGAAGAAGAAGAAGAAGAAGAAGAAGAAGAAGAAGAAGAAGAAGAAGAAGAAGAAGAAGAAGAAGAAGAACCTTCAGTAACTGTTGAGGTTTCATTTAGTCGCACAGGACTTCAGGAAATTTACTTTCATCTCCTGACATGTTTCGACAGCAAACTGTCAGTCTTCCTTAGAGGCATCTGCTGATCGCTTTGATGTGTCCGTATGAGTATTTAATGGGCGTGACCAAACAGTGGTTTCTTTATGCTAACTACCCAGAGACACTAACTGTACACACTGGGGTTGGGGTCAATTATAATTGCAATGATTATTAATAACAATTATATTTGTAATTGAATAAATATTTTGCTGTTGTTATCATAATGGAATTGTAATTGAGTTCAGATAATTGACTTTGTAATAGTAATTGTCATGAAAATTCTATAAAAACTGTCAATTACAATGTAATTAAAGACAAACCTGGTGAACCACATTACAGTTCTATGTCTCACACATACATAGTTCATAATCATTTAAATATTTTCCCACTTTCACTTCTCTTCAGGATCATTTTAATATTTGAAATTGTAATTGAACTTTAGTATTTGTATTTAACTTTCAGGAGAAAATAATGATTTTTAATTGAAAAAATATGCTGGTCATCGTAATTATAATTGAGTTGTAATTGAACATTGAGAATTGAAGATGTAATTGTAGCTGAAAAATGTAATTGACTCCAACTTTATGATTGGGTGGGCAGTGTAAAGCCCGCCTCCAAAATTAGCCAACCCTCATCACGAATCCAACGTGACCCCGCCCTCTTCAGTCTGTGATTGGTTGTCGTGGTTTTGAGTTTTCTCGACTTCACACACACTGCTGTGTGTGTCCAACGTCTCTGAGTCACAGGAAATACATCCTACATTTCTAATCTGTTGCTAATCAGCGCCGCGCTTTGCCCAGCACAGAGGTCACCAACACGGTGCCCACATGGACCATGTGAGGTGCCACCGGGAGCTCTACGCTACTAAAAACTGATTCACTTTCCATGATTCAAACTCACAAATTCATATGACAGTTGTAGTTAATAGAGTTAAATACTGCTGCAGGTCATAGAGTTTTAGTGTTGAATTAACATCTTTAAATGTTTTTTTAAATATTCTCACTGAAACATTTCAATGTTTTCAAGTGTTGAGATTTGGTGTATGGGTTGTGGTATGTTATGTATAATATGACGTTGTTGCATTTTAAAAATGTTGTGTGTTATTCGCTTAGTTAAAGTTGATTGTTGATAGCTAGTAAAATAGGATCATTTTCTATTAAATGCAATGAAAATTAACCTCCATAAATTAGTGTTGCATGTTGAAACTTACATTTCCTATTTTTGTAAGTTACTGCTAGCCTTCCTTATTATCTAAGCCTCTAATTAAAGTGAAACCATGAACATCATTAACAAGAGCTTTTCTAAGTAGTCGCCTTTCAGATGAATCAGTACATGTGAAATAGCTCATAGTTTCAGAACGGTTGGAGACCACTGGTCTAGCCCGAACTTGCATTTTCGACATCTTGATTTTATAAGCAAAAAAATAAATAAATATGGGAGTGATCAGTGTTGGTATGAAATAAACCTGTTTACTGAGACTCTGCTATAGTCTCTCATAGTTCTCCAGCCAATGACGTGGGACGGCGTTGCCGTAGAAATAACCTCAAGAGTTCGTTAGCCGAGCCAGATCGCAGATGTTCATGGAAGTAAGGGAAAGGTCAGAGCTTCGAATCAACATCCATCCATGGAGAGTGTAGAGAAAAAAACAGACGTTGACAGGCTGTTCTCAGGGGGCCGAATGAGATAAGAGAAGATGTTTTCAGATGGGCTAGCCATAACATGACTGCCAGCCATAATGTTCCTGGTCATTCGATCAATAATCAAATAATGTGGCCATTTCTTTTGAGATGAACTCTCCACTCTTAAAGTTCATCACGGTGGAATCTATTAGAGTTCTGAGAGTTCGGCCTCTTCCATCGATGATAAGCAGCTTCCAATATTGCTGCCAACGCAATGCAAATTTTGCGATAAATCAGGAAAATGTCAGATCCAGTCAGCAGAAGACCGTTATCATAATTCCAATCTGGTGGTGGACGTCTTCCACGTCCTCAAGATTTACGCACTCTCCCACTGCCCGTCCAAAAAGCGAAGAAAGACCAGCTGATCAATTCCATGATTTAGATTTTGGATTGGGATACAGATAGAGGCTCTTCAGAATCAGAATCAGCTTTATTGGCCAGTTACAGTTTAGATCAATACAAGGAATTTGACTTGGTAGCCACACATCAACACATCAGAGCAGCCGTTTGCAGCGCTGTTAGATTAAAACAAGACAAAGAGAGCAAGTAGGAAAAATAAATAAATAAAATAAAAAATAAATGTGACCCAACCAAACTAAATAAGCAGTGGACCTAATCTATGGTAGAGAAACACATAACCGACTTATCATTATACCCAGCCCACCCTTATAAACATCAGTGATCTGTTTGTTAGGTCTGAACCCAGCAGGTCTCTCACATTTATGGTCACAGGTCAGATAGTGGAGCCCAGAGTTCACAGCAAATATTTTAGTTGTTATGCTGCAAAGAAGAAGTGGAACAAACTGCAGCAGAGCTGAAGATGAACATTTTTAAACCACAGTCTCTACTGATTATGTCTGTGGGAGATTTAACATCATTTTATTGTTGAGTTAATGTTTTTACTGCTGATTTTAATATTGTTATTAATATTAAAACAGTTAAATGCTTTCTGTTGCACTTTTTAATCATGTAAAGTACACTGAATTGCCTTGTGTGGGAAATGCACTATACAAATAAATTGTATATAAAGCATGTCCATAATTAGACAAGTTGATCAGAATGAAAGGATCAAAGCAAATCTAACTCTGAAAGATTCCATATCAGTTGATAAATGTGCTATTTGACTTCCCTGTAAGAAGATGGAACCTGTTTACGCTCTGATCACATTTAATCCAAAAGGCTGATCTGCTTTATTCATGTCATTTATGCCCAAACCCAATCCCTCCCTTATCTGTGCATGATTGGCTCTTAAAGCAGGTCGTTGGTGTGTGAGGCAGAACCAAAGCCACAGAAACACCAGCTCTGTTCCTCAGCTCCAGCAATCACACATAATAACAGCACATTTACTAAGGAAATGATACGGCAGGAAAAATGTTAGGAAAGCCAGAGCAGCTCAGTGTAATCACAGCTCTATGAAAACACTTGGATTTACATTCCACTCTTCTCTGTTTTCATCCTTTTCCTGGTTTTTATGCAGAATTCTTACAAATAAAGAATCTTTTCAACATGAAACATGATGTAGTGCCACATCTTTGTAAAGTTCATCCTCCTGATAGATTAACAGGACCAACTGTAATTATCCACGGCTGCTGAGGAAGGAAACGTGTGTGACAGGAAGAGGAAAAGGTTGAACATGTGATAATGGCTGAGAGCAGATTGCTGTAATTCCATCTCTGATGAAACGCAATCAACAAAAACCAGATGACATTCTCCTCTAACGCTGTGCAAACGGAGGTGGTTCTGATGTGAAGGGACTCAGGTTGACCTTGGACTGACCTTCACCTCTCTGAAGGTCACAGCTTTAATTACCACGCACACACTTTACGTTCCTTTACTTTAAACGTTGCTTTTATTTCACACTGTGGATGATGACGAGCTGTCAGGCGCTGAATAGTTGGGTTTTTAACTGTTAGATGTAATTCCAGGGTTGGGTCAATTACATTTTTCAATTACAATTATGCCCTGTTAAAGAACAACTCGATTACAATGACCTGCAGTTTTCTAATCACATTTAAAAATACAATGATAATTTTCCCCCTGAAAGTCAATTACAATTACATTCTTAATTACTAAAGCTCAATTACAACTAATCCCAATTACCGAGCCTTTAATAAATAACCCTTATTAAACATAGCCTTCCTCTTGTGTTAGCTTTCTGTTAGCATCTGTAATAATTAAATCAGCTGTAAAATACACTAAAATATATTATCTCTATCATCAATTCATTACAATTATGACATGTGACATGTTGTAATAATATCATGTCATAATCATGTTATTTGAGTTCAGATAATTGACTTTTGTTGAGAATGTATTTGTAATTGAGTTTCAGAGGAAAAATAATAGTTGCTGTTTTAATTGTAATTGAAAAAATGCAGGTCACAGAAATTGTAATTGAGTTGTAATTGAACTCGGATAATTGAAGACGTAATTGTAATTGAAAAATGTAATTGATCCCAACCCAGATACATCTTCAATTATTCAAGTTCAATGAAAACATTTTTCCAATTACAATTATATAATGTTCCTCCCAAAAGTCAATTACAATTACGTTCTCAATTACTGAAGTTCAGTAACAAATATTCCCAATTACTGATCCTTTAATAAACAACCTAACCTTCCTCTTGTGTTAGCTTTCTGTTAGCATCTCTAATGCTAACGGGTCAGTTTGACCTATGTCTATAATCAGCTGTAAAATACACTAATAAATATTATCTATCATTAGTTGATCACCTATTGATTTCCTTGTTAGGATTCATAATCAATAAATATAATGATATTAATATTTATAGTATGGGTGTCTGAACCTTTTTTAATGTCACTATATCTATAGATTTATATTTATTTAAACATGTTGAAATGATGGTGACGCAAAGTGACAAATAGTGGGAAACATTGATCTGAAACATAATCTAATAATTGTTAACTATGTATGATTTTCTATAATGTCCATGCTGATTACAATTACAAAGTCAATTATCTGAACTCAATTAGAAATAAATTGATTACAACAGCAACAGATTTATTTAAATTACAATTAAAAATATAATCACATCATTAATGTAATTAGTTGTGAATTACGCATTTACAATACTAATTGAACACAACCCTGGATGTGTGTGATACATATATATACATATATATATACAGTATATATATATATAAATCATATATATTACAACTAATCCCAATTACCGAGCCTTTAATAAATAACCTTTATTAAACGTAGCCTTCCTATTCAAGTATATGATTAGTTGTAATATATATAGTATAAACAGGATGTTTCCTGTTAACAGCTTTATTTAAAGGAAGAGGCTCAAACACTTTTATAACATCAAGTTCTTCTCACCACAAACTCAAATGTAACAATACGTGGGTGAACTCTACTGTCATTTCCACTGCTGCTCCAAAAGTCCATAACGTTCCTTCATTAGTTTGTAATGTTGCACGTAGGAGTAACAACTGAGCTGGACTTCTCTAGACTTTTAAAAGAAGAAAAAAGACCCTAAATATGCAAAGACAATAAAACTTAATGTTTAATCTGCTGAGTCACATTAGGAGAACCTGTAAACCATGAATCCAGGTTTGATCTGCAGGTATTTCTCATGACATGTCAAATAATGAAGAATGTAAGGACATTTGGGTATAGGGAAAAAAAAACTTAATTCCCAAAGAATTACAGAAATATACACAAAAATTACTAAAAAGCTTTAAAATAACATCAAATATTCACAAAATGACTCCAAAAGCACAACCTCCTCCAGAAAAGGGGCAACAAAAACAGCACAAAATGACTCACAAAATACAAAACAACAACAGAAATGACTTCAACAACAGAAAAAAATTACATAAAAATACATGAAAATGACTCCAAAACCACCCAAAGCAATCACAAAAATACACAAATCAACTCCAAAATCAAAATAACCGTGTGTAAACGTACCAACGCGTACGTGGAACGGTCGTATTCCAAGACGTGACACTAAGGCTTGTTCTAAGCAGAGGTTAAGACGGATCATGGAGTGAAAACAGTGATGTAGAAAGAGCAGGGAGGAGAGATTCAAGGTAGAAATGGTGAGAGTGAGTATATTGTGTTAATTATGTTGTGTAATCAATCCAGTCTGGTGACCAGTGTAAAGCTTAGCTATAATGGTGGTGTCTGTGGACAGAGGGAAGGAGTGAGTGGTAAAACCTAAAACAGGTATTTCGGATCAACGTGTCTAAAGTTAAGCCCAGTACCAGTTTTATCCACACTCTAAGACATGTCAGTGCATCGTACACCAATGTATGTGTAACTGAGGGTTTCCACTGGATACGTCTCCGCTGTCCGCCGTCCGGTAATCCACACCGGTTGCGTTTTGAGTGCGCCACGGTGCACTCTGATTGAACGACTGTGACGTCACGAGACAGAGCAGTTCTCACGATATTTATATAATCACGTGAGAATGCAGTTAAATGTATGTGTTATAAATGCAACAATAAACAGATAAACAGGTCAGTGTTCCTAACGAAGGAGAACAAGAAGGTTGGACTCTCTGGATTTGTCATTTTTATCAACAACCAACAGAGAAGAGATAAAACTGTAAAACCAGTAAAACATGAACTAAATCAAAGTTGCTGCAGTTTACAGTGAGTTACAGTATGAGAGGAATCAATATAGTGGATGTGATTTTGTATTTACACATTATGACGTTTTGGTGATGTAGTTACTTGAAATATATATGAAGTGTTTATTTTGAAAAGTAACCCGATATTTTATTGTGGAATACGTGCTTAATTTCCTGTTTAGCTTCAAATGCTCTGTGCTGTTTGATGGGTCGTGCTCCAGTGTCCACCAGAAATAGAAGTCCTGTGTATATCTGGTGGAGGGCACCGGACTACCACATCTGGGAAGGAGCAGACACGCAGCACAGCAGACCCAGTGGAAATTAACACCTAGAATAAAGTAAAGACCTATCAGCTCCGGTGACGCAGCGGTGACGTAACGTAGCGGAGCCGCATCCAGCGGAAATTGGGGGTAAGAACCGCTACTGCAAACCCAGGCGCTGCCCCGGACCCGAAGATGCAGCCAGGCTAGCAGAAAGAGCAGGGGCCAGGGAGCCCAGGCCACCCCCCCCCCACGGCCGAGCAGCCCCCCAGACGCCAAGCCGAGAGGCAGCCACCACTCTCCACACACACACCCGAGAAAGCACCAAGGAGCCGAGGACACAGCGCACCCTGCCACCGACCTTAACCCCTAACCCCAACGCCCCTCACCAACATACACCCGCACCACCCCCATCCCTGCACCCAACCCCCAAGGTGAGGGCCCAGAGAGCCCCCCACCCGAGACCACAGCAGAGGAGCCAAGGCCCACGCCCAGCAGACGGCCAGAGCTGCGCCGAACGAGGAGCCGGCGGGCCCAGAGCCAGCAGGGACCGGACCTCAAGCCAGAAGTACCCGGAATAGAAGCAGCACCGGGAGCAGCCTGCCCAGGGACGACGACCACACCCCCGGCCTTCTAAGGCAAGAAGGGACACTGCATGACACTCCACCGGGCCCCAGGCGCACTGACCGAGCCCCCCAGAGCGCCCCAGGTCACCTTTTTTCAATGCCGTCAGCGCGGTCCAGCCAGGACTCAAGGCTATTGAAAATGACCTGAATCAAAAACCACTTGTCAATCATCACTGGCTCCCACAGCCAGTCGTTCAAGGCTATGTCATCTATTTCTATAATACTGCCTCTTTAAAGGTTTGTCTCAGATTGAAGGCGGAGCTTAGAAACAATGTGTAAAGTAGGAGCAGAGGAAGGTGATGTTTTAAATGCATCATAAGCATTAGAAACATTAGAAACACTGAACAAAGTGTGTATACCTTGGAGGCCAGAGCTTCAGCACTTTCTCTACACATTCTCTCTCCACCTCCAGGTTTTCCTGCATCACATCGATCTCTTCAATCAACCATCTGAGAGACTTGTTCAGAAACACACAAAAACAACACAATAACTCACATTTAGAAACATTTTCATACTTAATAATCTTTCCTATGTTTAGTATTTAAAAGTTCTCTCCAATGTCACCATGGCTGGATACAATATTTAACTATGATAGTTAACAAAGAACACATCTAATCAAGTGATCTGATCCTATCTATCTAATATCTAGAACACACATGTGCAGAGTCCGGCCCCAGGGCCAATTGTGGACCATGAAATCAATAATATGACCGCAGCAAAAAAGTACATATTAAAATAACTGTTAGTGTTAACATGTTATTAAATTGTAGCACATGAATCTAGACATGTTTAATATTCCAGAAAGTTTTTTTTCTTCCAGACAGATGTGGTTTTTACATATGAAAAGAAGAGTGATTTTAATATTATTATTATCATTATTATGATTAATAATAATTAAAACTTGTTTAGATTTATTAGTGTCCTGCGTGAATAATGAGAAGTGTGTCATTGGCAATAAGAAATTAATAAAATAGTTTATTTGCATTTGATGTTAATGGTTCAAACATTCCCTGTACCCAGGACCCAAAATGTGGTGCTACGGCCCTGGTCCAGAGCCCTCCACCACATACTCAGACCTTCTATTTATGACGGAACAACGAGCAGTGAAATAAACATGAATCAGAACCAGATAAAATTTAAAGGAACAAAAGCAACAGAGGTGAACCTTTAAAGCAGACATAGGCAACTGGTGGTCCGGGGGCCACATGTGGCCCTCAGTCTAATTTTTTGCAGTGTCCAAAAAAATTCCCCAAAAATTGCAACTTAAGAAAAGTACACATATGCAAAAAAAGTACACAAAAACACACAGAAATGTTCAAAAATACACAAAATGACTCGTAAAACATAAAATGACAACAAAGACAACAACCACTTAAACAAAATGACTACAAAAATATACAACAGAATAGCTCCAAAGACACCCAAACTGTTAACAAAATTACACAAAATGACAGAAAAACACAAAAAACAACAACAAAAATACAGAAAGTGACAGAAAATTACACAAAAGTACACTAAAAACACAAAAACACACAAAATGACATCAAACATCAAATCCAAAGACAACAAAAAGACATTGTCATTATTATAATGCTGTCATGATTGTTGATCATGTTTTATAAAATAAGAAAACAAAGATCCTGGACTCATTTATCAACCGTGAAAACATTCCCACAAACCATTTATTAGACCAAACGGACTCATGACTCAGCAAAACCTCCGTCAGATGAAACGGTCTCAGGCCGATAAACACAGCATGCCGTTTTATTTTGAAGGAACCGGAAGTACACATGGCAAAATAAGTTGAAAAGCTCTTTTATCCTCTTATTTTTTTAAAGTTAAGATACATCAACATATTGTTTAATTAAAAGATACATAGTTAAATGAAACAATATATCATAACTGTCACAATTTGTAGTTGCGTTGTGCAGGACCCAAACACAGAGACAAGTAGGGGAAGCAGGCAAGGATAACTTTTATAATACTAGTCCATTTTTAATTCTCAAGGCAACAAAACAAAACCAAAAATGGCCCAAGGAGGCACGAGGAACCCACGGAGCAGGAGACCAAAACATAGAAGCACACGAGAGTAACTTTAACAACGAACCAGCAGCCATTCTCTGTCCCAACACTCAGATATATGGAACGGGTCACACCTGGGTGGAGACATGAGGGAGCTTTTTTTTTTCTAAATTATTAACATGAGGGAGCTAATCACTGACAATCCAAACACACTGACATCACTGGGAGGTGGAGCCACGAGCAGGAATACCAGGAAACACAAAGGCAAGAGTTGACACAAAAGGCCTATAGTACAGAGCTAGATAATCATATCCTGGATTTATCTCCGTTAGCTTCACCTAAACAAACGTTCTCCTTCAGACAGACGCTGTCCTACCAATATAGATTACAACTCTCTAAATTACCAGGTGATTCCAGTCTGGCTACGAGCGCACTCTAGTGACAAGCGGAGGAGATTACAGTGTCAGACCAATCACAATCACACGGAGAATAATTTATGTCACAATTGAGAAATAATTCTTTAAAATATGAAGAATTGAAATTCATAATTCAGACCAAAAACAAACTGTTGCTGCAGTAAAATCAGGAAGTAATTAATGCAGGAATTGATGAGTGTTAATGAATAAATTAGTGAGATTATAAACAGAGAATAAACAGACACTCTTTTATGTTGTCTGTCTCTGATGCTGCGTTCATACAGGTCAGTCTACATCAGAATATATTTATATTTATATTTATTTTATATATGGGGGGTATTTGATCAAAGTGTTCTCAGTAGAACCAGGCTTATGGTTTAAACCTGGTTCAGCTAAGTCCATGACCATGCTGGCTTTAACCATTCCATCAAACTCTCTTCAGCTTGGAGCTCCCCAGATCAGCCAATCAGCTGACAGTGTTTAGATTAAGTGAACGTCCTCATCAGACCCACGAGATCGATCACAGATTTAATGATTAGAGAGTGACGGCGCATGCGCTACAGTTTTTACAAGGAATGAGAAGCCAATAAGAACCAATGCTGAGACCAACAGGATGTGACATCATCTGTTACTGAGCAGTGGAAATAAATGTACACATTAAAAAAAAAGGACCGACTGTGGCTTGAACATTTTAAAAGTAATAAATGGTTAAAGAAGGTGTTATTTAGTCAACTTATCATAGAAAATAACTGATCATTCATTCTCAGGCTCTGCTGCACAAAAACGCATGTGGGTCAGACTCACGCCACAAAGCGTTCACACTGGAGTCTGATACAGGTCACATTTTAAATGGTCATGTGAACGGACAAACAAAAAATCAGATCTGAGCATTAAGGCTTTCAGTGTGAACACAGTGTGTGTCACCCGGGGCGGGGGAAGGGGGGAGGTCTATGCTTGTTTTTACAGGGTATTAAATCTCTTCTGTTGCTTAATTCATGTTATGTTTTGACCAAACACAAGCACAGATATGTCATTTAGTCTGGGGGTCCCCAACCCTCGGGCTCCGGACTGGTACCGGTCCGTGAGGCATTTGTTATCGGGCTGAACAGAAAGAAAAAATAATTTATAGAATTTCCAATGTATCAATTGTTAGAGTTTCATTTTGAAAAACGACTGGATTCTCTCCAACTTAACTTCACCTGTGCCCCTTGCCACATATCACGTATGACGTAATGATGTAACGACGTAACACGTACTAGATACAAATTGCGGCTGCAGCTGGACCTTTTATTCAGAGTATCAGACACGCCAAAGCCCAGAAACTAGTAAAAATTAGCAAAAAACAACAAAAGGCCAACTGAGGAACCAGAAGAGGAACCTACAACCACCAGAAAACCGACAACACCAGGAGTCCTACTTAAAATATGGGTTTATCGCAACAAGTGACTCTCACGCACCAAGTCGCTGTGTATAATATGTGGCGACAAGCTGGCAAACGAGGCAATGAAGCCTTCAAGCTGTTTCGGCTCATGGAGACTCGACACCCCAGATTAAAAGATAAGCCTTTGGAGTTTTTGAAAGTAAAAAACAAGAGCAAGAAAAACAGAAGCAGTTACTGAGGGCCACCACATCATTAAATGTGAGTGCACTGAGAGCATCATACTTAGCGGCTAGCCGCATTGCTAAGGCAAAGAAACCTTTCACGACTGAGTTTGAGCACTTCCCAGCCACAAAACACCCACGAATTGCAAAGGAATGGATCCGTGAACGTTCGTCTGTGTAACAAGAGGATCAGCTGCTGAAGATCACAAATGATGGCGACCTTAAACGTACGTTTGAGAAAACAACTCTACTGATCCTCTGGATGAAAATCAAGCCAGAATATTCTGACATCGCCATAAGAGCACTGAAAAGATGCAGCAGATTACGGTACTAGGGAAAATGTAACAATACATAATCAGGAAATGTTCCTCGTTCTTATTTAGGCTATTTTTTTTGGACAAATTCACCACAAACTAACAACACTATTGCTCAATAAAATACTATATTTTCTTGTAATTTATTGAAAGGATTATTTTATGCTGTAGAGGACATTTTAACACACTTATGACAGTAGGAGACAATAATTAGCTACATTTCACAAAGTTGACTGTATTACTTCCTAATGAAGTAATTACATAAAAGTTTTACTTAATTCCACTCATTGTTTTCACCTTGAAGATTAAAGGAACCAATATTTGAGACACGTTTAGGGATTTATGGGAAGTCCACTGTTCCACAAATAAAAAAGCATCTGAAATTATTAAGAAAGTACTTATGATATAAAGAGGGGGTACATTATTTGATTTTTAAAAAAATGAAAGAGGTACACAGGATAAAAAAGATTGAGAAGCACTGTCCTAACATGTACATTCTGCCCGTACCATTTTTATTCACTGAAACACGTATAGCGTCGCTTAGTTTTCAAAAAGCCACACGCATAAAACCTGTAGCTAGCTAGCGGGCACACGCTAACGGTCCCTCTATGAGGTGAAGTGGCTACTCTCACACACGTGTCCATCGCTTTCTAGTCTCGGTTCTCGGTATCGCCCACGTGCTCGACATCACTTTCTGGGAGCTCCAATGTATTGAAGAGGGCGGGTGTTTCAGGAACCAATAGACAATCACAGATATTTCTTTTCTTTTTCATTGGTCAACTTAAACATCAACATTTTCCAGGCCAGAACCAATCAGAGGCCATGGTGGGCGGGTCATCCTGCGGTAACTTTGGATGCATAAAGATATCTGAAAAAGAGGTAAATTGAAGAATAGACATATATTGAGTTTGGACATGTATTGATCAGCCTCATTGTGCCACATGGGTTAGCTAACAAGGACTGCATGTGCATAGTTACGAGTGCTATACCCCTTTTGTTTATATTGCTATTTTAAAGTTGACCAATCAAAAAGAAGAGTAGCAGCAACTGTCTATTGGCTCCCGAAACACCCGCCCTTTGACACAGGGGGCCCGCCCTTTTCAAATTAAATCAAAGCTAATCAATCTTTATTTATAAAAAGTGCTTTTCATACAAAGAAATGCAGCTCAAAGTGTTTTTACAAAGTAAACCGCAGTTCAAACCACACACGTGCTTACACGTGCGTAAGAGTAGCCACTTTATAAAGCGCGTTCCTGCTCGCTAACTACGGGTTTTATGTTTTCATGAGTGAAACTAATGCAACGCCATAAACACGCTCATTCTCGCACATGCGCAATTCTGTTGTGTTTCCTTGTCCCACGAGGTTTACGTTTGAACGTCACTTCCTATCTGTGGTCCCACTTCCTGTTTTTGGTCGAGGTTTTCTTTCTCACGTCATAAAAACCGCTCCAGGTGAACAGAGACCCAAACTATACAGAGGACCAGACCAGAGCTTTAACACCACCACAAACAGACCAACTATCAGAGGAAACCAAGCCTAGTGAGGACCAAAGAGGACTATGTGAAAGAACCTTGGTCACTGTAGAAAAATGGAGTCAGACTTTGAGAGGAAGAAATGAATGTGCTGTGGTATCTGGTGAAGTTTTGTGAGGCTTCCCTTCAGTAGCTGGGTTTCCATTACAGATTTTTGCAAAATAAAAACAATATTTTTAAATGTCGACAAGGTATAATTGCAATTTGAACATGTTTGCACATTTCCAAAGGTAACGCAGCTCGTGACTCCAAGCAGCAGCTCAATGAACACGTGCACACACACACACACACACACACACACGTGCACGTTGATCCGTTTGCTCCACACCACGTCAGTCATCCAATAGCACTTGGCTGCCATGTTTCATCTTCAACCTCTCGTCTGTTCATATCCATTATGTTGTGTCTACACTCAGGACGTGACCAAGGACGCCTTGAACTAAATGGCATGTTAATTATAATTAGTAAATAAACAGAGCCAGAGTGTCAGAGAGTGTCACAGAGTGAGAGCAGCAGTGACGGCTCACTGATTGCAGCCCCCCATCTATCTGCAGCCCCCCCCCCCCCCCCCCCCCCACTCACACAGACAGTGATTAGCAGTGTGCCGACGGGCTGCATAATGCTATCAGCGCTGAATTAAAGCGCATGTGAAGCCTTGATGAGGGGGGCCGATGCCTTTGTGGTGTTATCATTAGAACACAATGGTCATGTTGTCATCAACCTTGCCATCGCCAATTGAAAAGGCATGATTGTGTGTCTCCCTCCCACGCCCCCACCCCCACCTCCACCCAGCGGCCCCGCCCCCACACGGTCGCCTCTGAATAGAAGCAATTTCTAAGAGTGATGAAATCACCTAACAGGTCCTAATATGCAGCTGCTTGGCACTACGTTAATGCACCACACACACACACACACACACACACACACGCACACACACACACACACACACACACACACACAAAGCCTGACAACTGCTGCCATCACAGAGATGAACTGTTTACCTCCGTCGTTTGACACCAGCTTCACATCCTGACGTTTCCAACGAGGCCAGAACCAAGATGAAAATTTAGAAAAAAATACTGTGAACGCTGGGAAACCTGGACCAGCTTCATCACATCTAACACAAACACACAGAGGCATGTTTCATTCTTTCACTGTGAAAAGGCCATTAAAGCGTCTTTACCTTAACCCAGGGTTAGGGTCAATTACATTATTAAATTACAATTAAGTCTTAACCTCTTAACATCCAGCCACTTTTCTCTGAAAATCACATACCAATGACAAATAATGTTTTTCTAAGCTTCTACATGACCTACATGGCTGATTATTGTTTAGACTGAAGTAGGACCCTTAGTGGTTACAGATGACAATAAATCATGTTTTAAATTAAAAAGAGATTTACATCAAGTATAAAGCCAATTCTCATCATCGAAGGCTATAAAAGCAGAAACAATTGAACTAATGTATGAACATCAACTGCAGCAAGTTTGGTGATAATAATAAACATTAGGCCAAAGATAAACATGTTTTTGTACAAAAAAGATCAGGCTGAAGCTCATTTTGCCACAACTGTGCCAAAGTTTTCCACAAGTTTGGAAACAAGTGTGTAACTGTAATATGTCAGTCAAATTGATTCCAATCATTATTAGTCTTATGTTGACCACTAGGTGTTTCAATTTGGCTTGAAATAAACATATCCATTTTTATTCAGGTTTCTGCTGTGTCATGCATAATGCTATTTTTGGTTCCACTCTTTGATGCCGTTACGCATGGCTCTTATTCAGCAATGCTTTGACCAATCAGAATGCTTGTAAAGATCAAGAACCTGTAGAAATTGGTGATATCAAACACTATGGGAGTGGCTTTAGCCCTGGCCAATCCGAGCTGGATAGCATGAGCACTATGCACCTCATTGGACAGAATTCTTGACTGAGAAATGGCTGGTTATCTGTAATGGCGGTATCTGACTACACCATTTAGATTCAT
This sequence comes from Gouania willdenowi, assembly GCF_900634775.1. Lineage (NCBI taxonomy): Eukaryota > Metazoa > Chordata > Actinopteri > Blenniiformes > Gobiesocidae > Gouania > Gouania willdenowi. The sequence continues at coordinate 35,683,510 of NC_041058.1, forward strand.
CAAAATATGGAGTTTTATGCACATGGGAGCAATGTTTGATCAGAAACAACAAAGGTAAGACACCATTGGTCATCATTGCTGACTTTTTCACTGTGTATTTTGATTTTGATTTTGTGGCGTTGTTTTGGTACGTAACATACCCGACCTGTATATCAGTGGATTCAGCTCAGCCTGTAGTTTCATGTAGTCACTTATTATAGAGATCTGTGTTTATTATGTGACTCACAACAGTGGAAAAGGCAGAGTTTGCAGAGTTGTTGACTTTTCCCTTTTTGAACATAATGTCCTGGTGTGTGTGCTGTGGTCTTTGATTCTGAATGTGGGTACATTGTTAGGCTTCCTAATCAATAAATATATTGGTATTAATAATTCCTCAAGTGACTAACGGCTAAACTTGATATGAAACGTATTTTAATAATGTTTTACTACATAGGTCTATGTGTAAGATATAGAACAATAACATGGATTTACAGTTTTTATAAAATGTTCAATTCCAATTACAAAGTCAATTATCTGAACTCAATTACAATTTCAATTCTGATTATGTGATAAATGTAATTAATCACCAATTGCGTGATTACAATCATAATAGACCCAACCCTATAACATAACTCCAGCTGAAATAACGATGACACACAGGTTTCTATTTTTAAGGTCAAACTTTTTTCTATATCTTCTTTGTTCACTTAACCAACATTACATCGGTCACAGAATTCATCACTACACCTGTCAGTGTTTCATTACCAATGAAAATGTGCTAAATATAAACAGTTCAATAAAAGCATGTAATGGAAACACCCAAATTAATTATTTAAAATATGAATCAAAAGTTTTTACGCTTTCATGAGAAGGTTTTTCAGATGATCAAGTAGTGCTGGGATTTTAACGCATTAATTGTGATTGATTAATTACCAAAAACTTTAATGGCCTTTATTAAATATCACCTTTCTCACCAACTTCCTGTTTCTTGTGACCCTCCCTGCACCCACTCAGCATCAGAATTAGCCTAATGGGCTAACAGAGCTTAACAGCAGAAACGAGTCATGGCTGAGTAGTTAGGTGTTGGAACACAAGGCAAATTTATTTGTATAGCGCATTTCCTTCACAAGGCAACTCAATGTGCTTTACATGATAAAACATTCAACAGTTTAAAATCAATAAGAACATTTAAAATCATCAGTAAAATCAATTAAAATCATCAACAAACACATGATATCATCAACATGACCATAAATCTCTCTCAATCATATACAGTAGAGAAAAAAGTTCCTTTAACTTTGATTTAAAAATGTTCATGTGATGCTGACTTCAGCTCTGCTGCAGTTTGTTCCACTTCTTTGCAGCATAACAACTAAACACAGCATCACCATGGTTACTGTGAGCTCTGGGCTCCACTATCTGACCTGTGTCCATAGATCTCAGAGACCTGCTGGGTTCATACCTGACTAACATCTCACTGATGTATTCTGGACCAAACCCATTCACACATTTATAACCAGCAGCAGAACTTTACAGTCTCCTCTGAGGCTGACTGGGAGCCAGTGTAAAGACTTTAAAACTGGACTAATGTGTTCTGACCTCTTTGTTCTGGTTCAGACCTGAGCTGCAGCGTTCTGAACCAGCTGTAGATGTTTGATGAAGACCATTACAATAGTCCAGTCTGCTGGAGATAAAGCATGGACCAGTTTCTCCTGATCTTTCTGAGTCATTAAACCTTTCACTCTGGAGATGTTCTTTAGGTGGTAGAAGATGTTTTTGTGATAGATTTGATCTGATGCTGAATGTCAGATCTGAGTCAATCAGAACATCAAGGTTTTTGACTTGGTCTTTATCTTCTAAAGATCCAGACTCAGATAATTGCTGACAGCAGTCCTCTTTTCATTGTTACCAAAGACAATCACCTCCATCTTTTCATGGTTTAGTTGAAGGAAGTTTTCACTCATCCAGCAGTTTACTTTTTCTAAGCAGTCACACAACACCTCAATGGGACCATAGTCATCTGGGTTCAGTGATAGATATAGTTGTGTATCATCTGCGTAGCTCTGATAATCAACCTTACAGTTGTGTAAAATGTGTCCTAAAGGAAGCATATAAAGGCTAAACAGAAGAGGTCCAAGAACAGATCCCTGAGGAACCCCACAGGACATTGGTAATCTGTCAGATTCAAAGTTTACAATGTTTACAAAATAACTTTGATCCTCCAAGTAGAACTTATACCATTGCATTACTTTAACATTTAGTCCAACCCATGTTTACAATCTGTGCAACAAAATTGTATGATCTACAGTGTCAAATGCAGACTTAGATCCAACAGAATGAGAACAGATACTTTTCCTGAATCAGTGTTCAACCTTATGTCATTGATCACTTTGAACAGATCAGTTTCTGTGTGTGATGAGAACCAAAACCTGACTGAAATGTATCAAATATTTTGTTGAATGTTAAGAATTGACTCAGTTGGTTGAAGACCACCTTCTCAATGATCTTGGCCATGAATGGAAGGTTCTGATTGGTCTATAGTTAGCCAGTATAGAGGCATCCAGTGTTCTCTTTTTAACAGAGGTTTAACAGCAGCTACTTTCAGGGATTTTGGTACGGTGCCTGATTGGAATGATCAGTTAATTATCTGACACTAATCAGTGATAATTGACTTTACAACAGTTTTAAAAAAGTTTGAGGGTATTGTGTCAAGGCAACACGTTGATGGATTCAGCTGCTGAACAGTTTCCTCTATTGTTTTTGGGTTCACTGTAATAAACTCTAACATTGTAGTTGACTCCTCCCTCAGCGGTTGAAGCTGTCCAACCTTTTTGTTATTTTGCTGGTTTGTTCTGATGTTTGACCTTATTGATTGTATTTTTTCATTGTAATATACAGTAAATTGTGAGCTTTTCAATTACAGAAAACAACGTGCGAGAGTTGTTGACATTTTTAGCCATAAGTTCAGAAAAGTATTGCTGCCTCCCTTTGAACAAGCCATCTTTGAATTTATGTAGACATACAGTTCTAGATGAATTTGGAGTTTTGTTGATCTCCATTTACGCTCAGCTCTTCTACAGTCAGATTTCAGATTCTGCATTATCTCAGTTCTCCTCCAAGGTGTTTTTCTGTGTGTTTGGTTTTCTCTTAGTTTTGATTGGAGCCACCACATCTATGACATTACAGACTTTTGTATTTAGTTTATGCCTCCAAGGTATAACATAGTTATGAAAAGTGCTTTCAATGTGTTTTTTTTTAAAATAAAAAGGTACATATATTTTAATACATTAAACACATTTTTTGTGATATACATTTAAACTACAGGTACCCTTTAAATAGTTCTGCTTTGTTCCACTTTTAGGAGCGTCATTCTTTTCACTCATGAATTCACATCAGAAACTGTGTGTTTTTATATCATTACATCACACAGAGTTCATGTTTACTTCCTGGTTAGTGACACTAATGAATGCTGTGATGTGATTGGCTGGTTAGTGAGGATCACCTACCATGTTGGAACTGGTTCAACTTCCTCATGGCCTCGTCTCTCTCCTCCTCCACTCTTTTATGCTTTCACAAAAAAAAAAGAGCGGAAAGCTGCAATTAACACATGAATCAGCCCTAAAACACATTTTTTGGCATTTTTCAATATATAAAGTTTTGTCCTTTTTTTGCAAATTATTTTTAACAATTTCATTAAATGTTTGTCTTTTTCTTCAATTTTGGCCACTTGTCATCCCAAAGGTTAACTTTTGCCCAATGAATAACACTTGTTTCCCACATTTAAGCTACTCTTTGCCATTAAATACCACCTGTTTCCTCTATATTTACCCATTTTTTGTCCACTCTTGACTGCTTTTTTTTGTCTATCTGTTACCATGTCTCTCTCTCCACTCGTAGATGGCCAGTCCACGCCGTCTCTAACTTTACATTTTGTTGATTATTCTCACAACAGAATCGTGTGAAAACATTTAGAATCAATCTTTAGAACCAATCCACTGGATGAACAATCAGCTCTAATCCAATGTGCTCAGATAGTTTTTACACGTGCACACTAGACACGAGCGTGCACAAGGAGTGTGTGTGTGTGTGTGTGTGTGATGTTGTTGTGAACACTTACCTCCATAGTTTGTGTTTTCCTGCTCCTTCTCTTGCTCTGTGAGGATCAGACGATTCCATGAGGCCATGTTCAACATGTGATGAATGAGTGGATAAATGACTGAGTGCGTGTGTGTGCGACTCACTCAGCGTGGCCGTCATGTGACTCTGAGTGAGGCATCCAATAATAAAGTGACAGATCTCTAACCATGAGTTTCTTCTTCAGCCGTGGATTAGAACAATGGTTCTCAACTGTTCTTACCCTGGGACCCATATTTTGCCACGGTCATTAAATCGTAAACCACTTTTTTTTAGAATTCAACCAACCAAAACATATTTATAATTTTTTTTTTTTTAACAAATCTATAAATGTTCCTGTGCAACATGCATTTCAAGCCTGTCCAAAGTTTTTTTTCAAAATAAAATAATATTTACTTTGACCAGCTGACCCACCCAGTACAGGTCTGCGACCTACTTTAGGGTACCGACCCACCAGTTGAGAATCACTGGATTAGAACACATTTACAGCCAATCAGGAGCTTTATTCTCCTGTTAGCATCCTGTTAGCATCCATAACCTTTAGCATAGAAATATACAAACTGGACTTTCCCCAGTATGTCACAATGCCCACAGACACACACACTAAGGTTGATTTATTCCACGTGTTCCTTGTTCAAACTAAACTTCTGCTGCAGCTTTAATGTTGTCTTCTAGTCTAGACCAGAGTATACGAGACCAAGTCGGTGTAGTAAATGTCCCACTAACGTACTATACAGTCCAGGCTCAATGACTATATACTTACTATACTATCTACTATATACTACAGTATGATTATGATGGTGAGCGTTCCCACTGAAGTATAATTCCAAGTTTCCCAAGATGCATCTGGAACCTCCAGCATTAAAAACCTTGTTCACACTGAGGCTAAATAACTGTTGATTCTCCACCTTTACTTTGAAAGTTCTGAAAACATATGAAGTAAGAAAATGACCAAGTAGAATATCAACATGTGCTCATTTCATCCATAAAACTCACGTAGACACATTTCATTCACACATTTCACACATTTTCAGAGACCCTCCATTGGTCTACTGACTACACTTCCTGTTAACTTCAAAATAAGAGCCCTATTTACATGAGAGTTTAAAAATAAAACTAATGAAAGACAAGAAGAGATGCTTTTATTTTGAAAGGGGATGTTTGATTTTTATTGTCCTCATATAGTATACATCCTGGTATACTATTTTTAATTGTATCTAAACTCTTTAAACACGCTGTAAAACCAACTCAGTAACAATATTAACATGAGTCATGACGAGTTAAAGTAAAGAACTTTACCTGGGTCAGAGAACATGGTGCTCCATGGTGAGACGTTCCCTGTCCAAAGTTCAACAGGAAGTCATGTTGACGCTCCTTCAAAGTCAGAGTTTACAACCTTCCAACATCATTAGGAAATACGAGTGTGAACTTAAGTTATCACTTTTCTATACGTTAATGGTTTATGTAGGGTGTCTGAAACACTTAAACATTTTATTTGCTGATGACACTGACATTTTTTTGTTCTAGAGATGATGTCAGCTAGAAACACATAATTTAGAAATGTGCAAATTAAATATATGGTCATCAGGTTATTATCTATAGATCTGTTTAACAGTGGATTCACAGAACTTTGAATCCCTAAACCTCTTTAATGAAACTGAAACAACAAAAATACTAATGTAACTACAAAATTTGCATTTCCTGAAAAAAATGCAAGTGAGGATGCATGTGTTGGCCCGTGTTGCACTGGATTAGCTTAACATTAGCATTAACCTAGTGTTAGCATTAGACTAAGGTTAACATTAGCCTAACATTAGCTCTAGCTTAATGTTAGCATTAACATTAGCCTAATGTTATCATTAGCCTAGCATTAGTATTAAGCTAATGTTAGCATTAGCCGAACAATCGCATTAGCCTAGCAATAGCATTAGCCTAGCATTAACATTAACCTAGCATTAGCAATAGCTTAATCACATTAGCCTAGCGTTAGCATTAACCTAGCATTAGCATTACTCAAGCGTTAACATTTACTTAACATTAGTATCAACCTAGTGTTATCATTAGCTTAACATTAGTATTAGCTTTACGTTAGCATTAGCCTAGCATTAACACTACCCAAACAATTGAATCAGCCTAACGTTAGCATTAGCTTAGCGTTAGTATTAGCCTAACATTAACATTAACCTAGCATTAACCTAGCAACCGCATCAGCTTAGCAATAGCATTAGCATTAACCTAGTGTTAGAATTACCCTAGAGTTAACATTCATCTAGCACTAGCAACCAAGAAACAGCTTAATATTAGCAATTAGGTTGAAAAAAGTTGAAATTGGTTGAAAAAGAAGAAAAGTTGAAATCGGTTGAAAAAAGTTGTAAAAGTTGAAATAAGTAGAAAAAGTAGAAAAAAGCTGAAATATGTTGAGAATGTTGAAATTGGTTGAAAAAGTTGAAATTCGTTTCAAAAAGTTGAAATTGGTTGAAAAAGTTGAAATCGGTTGAAAAAGTTGAAAATCGGTTGACCCCAAGTTGCCATTTGTTGAACCGTTGGACCCCGTTGCACGCCGTTGCAATTGGTTGCCCCGTTGCCCTCGTTTGCCCCCCGTTGCCCTCGGTTGCCCCCGTTGCACTTTGTTGCCCCCCTGCCCTTGCGTGCCAGTTGCACTTCGTTGGCACCAGCTGAAAACAGTTGAAAAGGTTGAAAACATTGAATGGTTGGAGGTAGTAGCTGAACATTTTAAAGGTTTGAATCAGTTGAAGAATGTCAAGTGATGAAGGGGTTAAAAGTTCCAATGTTAGTGGATGGGAACAAAATGTTGGAACTTTCAATGTAAAATGTAAAAGTTTGATACCTGAAAATTGTTGAAATAGGTTGAAAATTGTGGGACGAGTTAGAGGATATGGAAGAAAAATAATAACATAATAAAGTACGACGATTACAATAGAGAGATTGTCTATGCATCCTCACAAACTAAAATAAATAAACCCCTCGGAGTCAGTATAATCTCACAGAACAATCATTCAATGGATGCCAGGATGTAGCAGGGGCGTCTTTGGTGTTCTGTACATTCAGTATTACATGTGGAGGAGGATGTATATTATTATCATCATAGGATATGATTATCTGATATAACGTTCTACAACTATAACTACATTATTTGCAGAAAATACAAGTGCAGAGGCAGGTGCTGACCTGCGTCATTGAATACTGCAATGGTATCAACCTAGCATTAACTTAGCATTAGCATAGCTAGCATTAACAACACTTGCTAGCATTAACATTAGCCTAACATCAGAGCTGCCAAGTTTGAGAAAATAACAATAGTGAGACTTTAGTGACCTGATGTTAAAAAAAGTCCTTTTTTAACATGACTTTGTTTTAACATTGATTTCTACCTTCAGAATGATGTCATCACCTCCATACCAGCAGCTCTCCCTGCACTGTGTCCTCCTAATGCTAGTTTTAATCAACCACAAATTACAAATAAAAACTAACAAGAATTAATACATTTATTTGTCAGTAAATCATTATAACCAACTGTCCATCATTTATCTGGGGACATGTCTCATGTTGTAGGTGTTTATCACAGATGTTGATGATGACAGAGGCTCCCACTTAAAACACTGTGGCCCAAGGCAGTGCTACCTTTACCTCAGCTCTCCTTGTCTGCAACAGAAAGACGTCATTAAAAAGATCATCATGTAAAACATTCAAACATCAAGTCATTTTTCATTGAATCAATGTCTATAGAAATACACTATTACATACAATAATAATCATAAGAACAGTTCAAATGAACATTAGATTAGACATTTGTTTCATTTACTATGTATTTATGATGATATAACCTACAAGTGTAATTCAGCTACTAGCAGTGATCATAACACTGCTAGTAGCTGAATAAGAGTTTTAATTCATTTAGTTCATGTCTAACATAGACATACACATGTAGGAGTGGGTGATATGGGAAAATCATATCACACAATTTATTCTTTGTAAAATCACAATCACAATATGATTTTTTTCATTCAAATTATTTTAACTATTTTAAAGTTATTCACCAATAAAACAAACCAATTAACTTACTTAAAACAATCGCCCTAAATGGAAAAAAGTAATAAAAGATCATTTAAGGTCATTATCAAATATTTTTTAAATTATATGTAAGTAATTTATCAAACTGGTTTTAAGTATAATTAACATCAAACTAAAGGTCTGACATGTTTTTATAGTCACATTGTCTTTTTACTTACTTACCTACTAAAGTAGTGTAGCATTAGCATTAGCATCACATGCTACATAACAAGGCATCATATCAGTCTAGTGATTTCTATTAGTTATTGAGGTAACACACTCATATTAATAAAATCATACTTTAAACAGTGTTTGAACGCCTCATTTCACACAGTTTATACAATCATATCGTTTATAAGATAAAACATTACTGCTTTGGTTACATTAGGCCTGGGATATGGACCAATATTCATATCTATATATTTTTACTCAAAGGTGTACTTCTGCCCTGTTTAAACGCTTAATAATTCTTTGGTGTCTGACTAGTAAATGGTGTGATTTGGCAGAGATAAAAACCTGTGGATGTGCTGTGTATGAATCACAGACATATGACAGACACGGCACCACAACAGACGCTTCTACAATCTCATGCTTTAATCCTTAACGTTCTAATATCGTCAGCAATATAACCAGTGAACAGTAGTTACATACAGTACCATCTCAGACAGAGTCAGAATCACAATCAACTTTATTGGCCAAGTAATGTATTGAATACACACAAGGAATTTGTCTTGGTGAACTGTGTCTACTAGAGACTTTCTTTCTGAAAGCATGTTGATGAGTCGGTGTGTGTTGTGTGAAGTGTGATGGCTCGTCAAGACCCGCCTTACGTTGCTTCTGATTGGTTTATTATTGTGTGATACTTGCCGTGGTTGGTTAGATTTAGGCACAAGGAGACATGGCTTGGTTATCTCGGTCAGTCAATCAGATTTACTAGAGCTACGGCAAGCCGTGAGGAGCAATGTTTATTATCATAAAAAAATAGAGTATTGAATGGGGAAATATAAGCGTGATAAATGTAAAGTGTGGCGTGAGAATGCGTCAAATTGCGTGACTGTCACACTTAAAGGGTGAGGCTTGGCAGCTCTGCTAACATCAGTTTAGCATTAACATCAGCCTAGCACTGGATTAGCATTTACCTATTATTAGCCTAGTCAATGAACCGTCAGTGAAATAATGCAGAAGGTAAGATGAAGTGTTTAAAAAGATTGAAAGATCTGAGAAAATCTAAATAAAAATGAAAAAAAGCTCAAGAAAGTTATAAAAGTTTGAAGGTTTGAGCTGAACATGTTGAAATCAGTTCAAGTAAATTATGTTGAAAATAGTAAATGTGGATGAAAAAATTAAAAATTTGAAAAAGTTTGTGTATATATATATAAAATCCAAACATATCAAATCCAAAACTTATCTCAGGTTTTGATCACAAACTTGTTGAAATCAGTTAAAAATGTGGGAGTAGTTATAGAATTAGAAGGTAGAGTAGAGTAGGCTAGGCAATTTTATCCAGATACACTTTTAAAGTTTTTGGTCTTTATGTTCTGACAGAAATTAAGATCTTGTGTTCTCTGAAAAGAAACAAACAAAATCCATCATCTGTAGCAGCTGTAAATCTGTAATAACTTCAACCAATGGAAAAAAAAAAACAAAGCATTTTTTAAAATAATCACGTCTCCCTGCTCGTTCTCGACCCCTCACATGCACAAGCTCACACTGAAAGTGCGTCATCGCTGACAGAGTTAAAACAGAGTTTTTGGTCACGTTTCTTAACATATATAATGATAAAGTTTGTTGTTTACTTACTGCTGAATGAGACATGAGACAACGATGTTTCTACACTATACATCAATGAGCTGAGCTCCTCTTCTGCAGCAGCTGTGAGCATGCATGTGAGTGAGATGGAGCACAGAGGGGAGGGGCGAAAGGGGGAAAGGCGGAGCCATTGGGGAGGCTACATTTAAAATCATGCTAGCTTTTGAAAATCACCTACCCTATCTCTAAACTATAACAAAGTATATGGATTACAATAATGTTCTACATCCTCACTAATAAACTGTGACTAATTAAAGTGTTTAATTCAACAAAATCATTGGATTCAATCAAAACGAGAGAAATCAGTCTCATTATCATAATTTATTCATCAACAACTTCAAACAAGATTATTTTCTGCACACATGACGGAATGTTCTCATATACTTTCATAGATTAATTTTTTACTTTTGCAAAAATACCAAGTATCCACAGATTTAGGATGTGATAGACGAGGAAGAGAAGAAGGAGGAGCCACTTCCAGCTTTGGGAATCATCAACAATAGAAACCCTGTGTATGAAGAAGTTAAGACTTAATTAACACTGTTATGGAGGATAAACTGATATTTTAGCTAAAAACCACACAGCGAAACAAAAAACACCAACCAATAAATTAGCATTAGCTTAGCAAAACGCTTCAGTCCACAAACATCATAATATTACAACACAAACACTTAACACACTACAGTACGACTTAGAACAGAAAGGGTGGGGCCATGGAGCAGAGGTGGGCGGAGTCAGAGCACGGGCGTCTCAGTGGCGTTGCGGCGGACTCTCGGGGGTAGAACTCAGCCAGCGTGCTCTGAGGAATCCTCTTCAACATCTCCTTAGGGAAGATCCTCAGCAGCGTGCCAAACCGATGTCCAGGGTCTCATAGACCGTCCTGTGTCGTAGGGACCTAAGGGACAGACAGATACACACACACAGACACACACAGACACACACAGACACACACAGACACACACACAGTGATCAGGCTTCAAATCAAACCCAGAGTTCATTAAACTGTTAAAACTTCTGGAGAAAATAATCAGATGAACATAATGTGATCCTCATAGATCAATAAGTCAAAAATCATTAACATCTCCACTGTAAACTCTTCTCTTATTGACATTGTTGGTAAAGTTTGGTGCATTGCATTGTGGGATGTGAAGGTCCTGTAGACCAGAGGTGGGCAACTATTATCACAGCAGGGCCACAAAAGTGATTTTCTGATCAACATTAATGTCAGCATTAAGAATAATGACCAATGTGAGCATTAATACAGGGAAAAACAATAAGTCTGTGTAATTTATTGTTTTGTTTAGTTTTTTTCTAATTTTGAGCTTTATGTTGTCTTGTGTGTTTTTAAGGTTGTATTATGGGTTTTTGAAGTCATTTAGCATATTTTCTTCTTTTATTTCAGTTGTATTTTGTTGTTTTGTGTGTCATGAGCCAATTTGTGTTTTTTGTTGTCATTTCGTGATTTTGAAGAATATTTTTGTGTTTGTTTTTCTCTCATTTTGGTGTTGGTTTTTTTGTTCTTGTTGTCGTGTGTTTTTGAGTCATTTTGAGTATTTATGTTGTCTAATGTACATTTCTGTAATTTTGTATGTGTTTTTAACTTTAGACAATCATAGAAGTGTTTTTACTTCATTCAGATACAGTGATTTAAAATGACTCCAATTACAATAAATAATTCAATGAAAAGTTTATATTTTTGAATATTCCCTAAATTCCCCAGTCTTAAAGAGTAACTGAATACATATATACTGTACTGTATTTAGGTATGAAGTAGTGCTGTTAATAGATCGTAAAATGTCAGAGTGACTGCCCTCTACGGGTTGAAACCAGGATATTACAACTGATTTTTCTATTGGCTGAAAACAAGATCGTGACTTTTGGTACCATCTTGCATCACTAACAAGCACTGTTAGCCCCGCCCCTTTTATAAAAACTATCACCTGTGGGCTCTACAATCTGTGGTGAGTAGGTTGGACTGAGATAATAGTGAGTAATGAGCAGCTAGTTAGCATAGCATAAATTGGTCATTGGAGATTTTATGATATAGAGTGGCGTGGCTTAACATCTCTAGGAGCCCCGCCCATAATCAAGATTTGTATTTATTTCCCTCCTAGTGGCATGTCAGGAGAAAGCAGGGGTTTAGTTTCTCTACAAGAAGTTTTTCTGTTTTCTGTACTTTATGAGTGTAATTATTTTTGACGACTTTGCTTTAACTCAGTAAACTCAGTTTTTTAAACAAATATTTGAATTTTTTTTCTTAGACAGGTCCCTTAGTTTTATGGTTAATATTTTCAAGTTTTTAAAATGTTAAACTCAAAGCTGCTCTGAATTTAATTGAGCATTTGCATTTTTTTTTCTCAACACATTTTATTATATTGAGTGTTAAATTCTCAGATTAAATATGTACCAGTTTTCTTTAAAAAACAAAAGAATTATTTTTCTGGTTTAAAAACCATGTCTTATTATTGAAGGAAAATTTGTTTTACTTTTTTACTGAAGTACATTAGTCGTATGTCCTTTTCCACTTTTACTCAAGTAAGGGAACAACTTCACTACTTTTACCAGAGTCTATACTTGTACTTGAGTTCTGAAGACTAGAACTTTTGCCACCTCTGTTTGAATGTGATGAAGGTCAGAGCACCAGACGGAGCAGCTGCTTCTTTAAAATGGTAAAGTTGTGATGAAAGCACTCGTCATGTTCCACAGACTCACCCTGAGCTATAAAGTTCTCTCAAACTTCTGCAGGAACTCCAGGTAGAGCAGATCATCAGAGGTCAGAGCCTCCTCTCCACCACGGCCTTCATGGCCTGGACGTCCTTCCCTATGGCGTAGCAGGCGTACTGCACACGAAAACACAAAGAGACACATTCAGAGACACACAGAGACACACAGAGACACACAGAGACGCACGCTACCAAAACTATCTTCGTTTGTAACAGATGTTTACCAGCTGGTTGGAGACGTCAGCGTGGTCCTTCCTGGTCATCCCCTCACCGATGGCTGACTTCATCAGACGTGACAGTGACGGTAACACATTGATGGGAGGGTAGATCTACAGAAGAAGAAGAGCTCTCTGTGACTGATCCATAAGCAGTGAATTCCTGCACAAAGAGGCCTTTAAAACACATGGACTATGTTCCATGGTTGGTACCTGTCTGTTGTGCAGCTGCCTGTCCACGTAGACCTGACCCTCTGTGATGTATCCAGTCAGATCAGGAATAGGATGAGTGATATCTGTGAGACACAAACACAGCTTCAGCTCAACATCAAAGGGAATTCATCGCTGCTTCAGGCCACGCCCCCAACCATGCAACACCATTTAAATAAAGCCTCACATTTCCCGTTTCAAAACTTTCAGAGTTTAATCTTTACCGTGTCATCCGTACATTAGTTCACACGTTTCTGTTTTGGGTCTAAACACAGGACTCCGATTATAATATAATAACTATGTACGTTTTTAAAGATATCTGGACACTTTGAGTTTGATTGTGAAATTCGTTGCATTATTCAAATGGAGGACATTAATATAGTTACTTTGTTACTTACAATGTCAGAAGATATTTCAACTAAAGGTTAAACAGTTTTATCAAAGAAAACCCTCTAATATCTATAGTAGCACATGATTATTATTCCCACTCTGCACTGACTAAAGAAAGGCTTTAGATTATTGAACATACCATCTTAGTAAACATACGTTCCTTTGACTTCTCCGAGCTGCTTTTATCCATGACGTTACTATGGTAACTGCAGGGTTAATACTATGGAATAATAACTGATTCTAGACATACAAATGCACTCATCTAACAATGAAGACGTGTAAAGCACACAATGTGTCTATAGTGTGTTTAAACAGTGCAGATGTTCTGCAGATGTTTCTGCTGCTCTCACCATCATTAGGCATGGTTAGAATGGGAATCTGGGTGATGGAGCCATTTCTGCCCTCCACTCTGCCAGCGCGTTCATAAATGGTTGCCAGATCAGTGTACATGTAACCAGGGAAGCCTCGACGACCAGGCACTTCTTCACGGGCCGCAGACACCTGGAAAAAAACAGCGTTAAAGATCCTTCAGCGTACCAACAGGTCCTCAATAATCCTCACTATTAGAGAGAACACGTCACAGGGTTTCAATACCCAGATAAACCATTGGGAACAAACCATCATGTGCAATGACAACCTGCCCAGAAGATACACAACAACAATATGAAACACATTAGATGATAGCACACATTAAAATAAAAAAGACAGAGCAAATAAATAAGAATAAAAGTAAAAGACTTAAAGATGGATGGGCTGATCTATCAATGAGGCGTGGCCTAAATCAACCCACCTCATGTCACACTGTTCATCATGGAACAGTGTACATGTTAGGACATCCTCAGGTCTCAGAGTGAGGTATCAGGAAAACCTCTGTCATTGGTCAGACCAAACTGTCTCATGACTCAGCAAAACCTCGGTCTGATGAAATGGCCTCACTTGTCGAACCAAACGCCAACAAATAAAACTGCCTCAAGCTTCAAATTAAAAATCAGGCTGTAAAACATGACATGGCGTTTTATTTTGAGGGAACCGGCAGGAGTACACATGATGATGTATGTGGAAAAGCCGTCCTTTCCTTTTATTTTTTTAAAGTAAAGATAGATCAACATAATGTTTGATTAATGAATACATAGTTAAATGAAACATTAATATATCTTAACCTTTAAAAATAAACAGAACATAACAGCTTTCAACTTACTCTTGTATCCCAAGCAGCACATATTGATGACGTGTATTTCCGTCATATCGTATTTTGTTAGGATGTCCTAACATGCACAAGGTGCATTGGTCATTATCCGGTTTCAGTTGTAAATGAGACCTTGTTGTCTCCATTGGACTGTTTGAATAAAGGTTATAAATACATATGTTACTAAGAAGTTGCCTCAAAGGTAAAATAAAAGGCACAGCCATTTCTACAGTGTTTCTGTGACACTTTTACATACACACATCTACGCAAATGAAAGAATACAAAAATAACATTTTTCTTTCTAACACCTGGAGAATCAAGTGGTGCAATCAATCCCATCCGAAGAGCAAACAGCCACTTCTAAAAGCTGCCATTTGGTTTATGGAGCTTCTACAAATGACCAAGATCCAACTCATGTTAAGAACATCAATAGAATTCAAAGCGAAGAAGAAATACATCCCGTACAGCCTTGAATTCACATGCCGATGTAAAGACGACACACGTGAACACATACAGTATGAATGGGAGCAGAAGTTAATCGTTGACATCCTGGTGCTTTGTATTGTTTCCTCAGTCTTCTCTGACTATTGGTGCAGCTCTGCATGTGCCAAGGTATGAACAGCAAAGGAAAGAAAGGCAAAAGCCCACGTGCAGCATCCAATACAAACCTCTCCTGTGCTCTTAACATATTGAGATATCAAAGGAGTATTAGGAAAACACAAAGGCATAAGCTGAAAGGGCCTGACTCCTCACCTCAGGAGAATAGGAGCGCTGGGGGAGGGAGCGGCGCTTTCTATAGCAAAGCAAACTAGAATAGAGTCCAGGTATTTATCACATTGAAGGACACATTATCCTCCGTTTCAGCGAGGAGTTAAGACTTCAGTGAGTCTATCACCTTTGAGCTAATGCTGCACTAACTTTTAATGACTCCGTGATCGGAAATATGTTAATCTATTCATAACGCTCACATTGTGCGTTTAAACTAGTGTAAGGACAGAAGGCCACGCTGCTGAAGGACAGAACCCAGACGTGACGACCTTGGTGAAGAGTCTGATCACATGGTGCTGCAGTGCTGTGGTGAAGGTGTTCCACTTCATGTCCAAGCCACAGGTTTAGGTTCAGAAGGCAGGGACACTCAGGCTACTTTCACATCAATGGATTTAAAAACGCTCAAGGATTCAAACACGTAAACCAAGTCTAGAGCGGATCAAACAGGAGAATTCTAGAGTGATTGTTTCTGTGGGTCTCAGAGTTTACAATCAAAGTCTAGAGTGATTAGGTTCACTGTGAACATGAGCACCGTTGGAGTAGATCAAAGGGAGAAGGAAGAAGTCTGGTTTAGTGGTGACTGGGTCTGAATGGTTTAGTGGTGACTGGGTCTCAATGGTTTAGTGGTGACTGGGTGTGAATGGGTTAGTGGTGACTGGGTCTCAATGGTTTAGTGGTGACTGGGTGTGAATGGTTTAGTGGTGACTGGGTGTGAATGGTTTAGTGGTGACTGGGTCTGGGAGAACAGCTGATTATTTCATCTCCTTAGTTTGTCTGGGTTTGAGTTCAAAAAACAACTTCTGATCCATGAGCTAACCAGTTACTGTAATAGTTACTGTAACTAGTTCCATGAGCTAACCAGTTACTGTAACCACTTCCATGAGCTAACCAGTTACTGTAACCAGTTCCATGAGCTAACCAGTTACTGTAACCAGTTCCATGAGCTAACCAGTTACTGTAACTAGTTCCATGAGCTAACCAGTTACTGTAACTAGTTCCATGAGCTAACCAGTTACTGTAACTAGTCCCATGAGCTAACCAGTTACTGTAAACGGTTACTGGAGTAGAGGTTCTAATCTATGGGTCAAAGCCAGAGCTGTAGAGTTCTCACAAACTTCTTCCTTCTTTGTTTGTTCTTTACCAACATTCAACAATGAAGCAGCAACAAGTTGTCCTGCTTTTCCTGGTTGTAAAGCTCTGGTTTGGGCCCTCACCAGTTCGCCTGATCACCCACAATGCCGTGCGCTCTACATCATCTCTAATACTTCTTGTGTTTGATCCGCTCTGAGAGCGCTCGTGTTCACAGTGAACCTAATCACTGTGAGACCCACAGAAACAATCACTCTAGAATCTCCTGTTTGATCCGCTCTAGACTTGGTTTGTGTTCACACCAACCAAACGAGGAGGACCATCAGACCAAACAAGGAGGACCATCTGACCAAACCAGGAGGAACCATCAGACCAAACGAGGAGGAACATCTGACCAAACCAGGAGGACTATCAGACCAATCCAGGAGGGACCATATGACAAACCACGAGGACTATCAGACCAAACGAGGAGGACCATATGACAAACCAGGAGGACCCATCAGAACAAACGAGGAGGAACCATCTGACCAAACCAGGAGGACTATCAGACCAACGAGGAGGTACCATCTGACCAAACCAGGAGGACTATCAGACCAAACAAGGAGGACCATCTGACCAAACGAGGAGGAACATTCTGACCAAACCAGGAGGACTATCAGACCAAACCAGGAGGACCATATGACAAAACCAGGAGGACCATCAGACCAAACCAGGAGGACCATCAGAACAAAACCAGGAGGACCATCAGACCAAACGAGCAGGACCATCTGACCAAACCAGGAGGACTATCAGACCAAACGAGGAGGACCATCTGGACCAAACCAGGAGGACTATCAGACCAAACAAGGAGGACCATCTGACCAAACCAGGAGGACCCATCTGACCAACCAGGAGGACTATCACACCAAACTAGAAAGACAATCAGACCAAACCAGGAGGACCATCACACCAAACTAGAAAGACAATCAGACCAAACGAGGAGGACTATCACACCAAACGAGAAAGATTATCAGAACAAATGAGGACTATCAAAGAGGTGTTTCTCACACTGGTAGGCCAGGTAGCTAATAAAGGAGTTCATAATAAAGCTGTACCTCTCTCAGAGCCTCAGCGTAGGAGCTCATGTCGGTGAGGATGACGAGGACGTGTTTCTCACACTGGTAGGCCAGGTACTCAGCTTGTAGTCAGAGCCAGGCGAGGTGTGATGATGCGTTCAATGCTGACAAACACAAAACAACCACCTCGTTACTTGGGCTGGGCGATATGGACCAAACTCATCTCAATAGTTTTTCTCTCAAATGACGATACACGATATACATTTTGATATTTTCTAATTCAAAAAAGTTTTTACCAGAAAGAAAATTCTGGGTTAAATTTGCTAATACAAAATACCAGACACACATTAACAAAAAGCTGATCAATAATTGCCATTTTTTCTCCTATAAAGGACAGCACGTGTGAGTGAGTTCTGTAGTGCAGCTTGTTTAGGGTTAGGTCTGGGTTAGCACACAATCAGAAAACCATGTGACTGTGCTTTGCTGTTCTAGTAGCAAAAACAGAAACTTATTAAACAAGTATTTCAATAAAATTGAGCTATAGAAATGATACATATCAATATAGGCCAGAAAAGAAAACTGATATGGTAAATGGTAATGGACTTGATTTTATATAGAGCTTTATCACCACTGAAGCAGTCTCAAAGCGCTTTTACATATCAGCTCATTCACCCAATCACTCTCACATTCACACACCAGTGGGACAGGACTGACATTGCAAGGCACTAGTCAACCACTGGGAGCAACTTAGGGTTCAGTGTCTTGCCCAAGGACACTTCGACACAGTCAGGTACTGGGATCGAACCCCCAACCTCTCGATCAGAAGACGACCCTCTACCACCTGAGCCACGGTTCGCCCCTATATCTTGAATCTTTATATATCCCCTGCTCTCCTCGTTACTCGTTGAACATTTACTACTGATATTTGTGATCATCTACGTGGGGTCGTTGGCCAGGTTGAGGAAAAGACAGACGTTGTCCATAGAACCGTTCTCCTCAAAGTCAGACTTGAAGAAACGAGCAGTTTCCATGTTGACCTGAGACACATGAAACAACAGGATTATTGGAATACTTCTTTAAATAAATGTCACATCTAATGCTGAACAATTAACATTAATCACATCGATATTAAGGTTTCCACTACTGCGATTAACGTGACCTCAGATACTGAGGTTTTTTATTTCGTCTTCATAATTTCAGTGATATATATGTTCACCAATTACAATCGCCGAGAGTCGCCTTCCAGGCTGCTGGCCAATCAGAAATGGTTACAGGACACCACGCGTCTATGCGCTGCAAGCGAGTCTCGCTAAACACCGTCTAACCTGACCAAAAACTACACAAATCATCACTGACTCCTAAACCAGAGCCACCCAGTGCCCGCTTAACTTTAACGTGTCTGTAAAAACTCTGTTTCTCATGTAGCGCTGCATCACTCTGTGAAAACCATGAGTCAGCATTAATCAGGCTCACCTGCTCAGAGCGTTTTAAACATCTCATCAGATCTACAGAACATCTGGGATAAAGTTGTTGTTGTGGACGAGATCATTAATACCAGGGATTGTAGAGTCTGAAACATCTAAAGAGTACTTGATCAAATCTCCTGTGAGCTGTAAATAACTGCTAGATCTAAAACGTTTGGTTTTCCCGCAAAAGGTTGCATTAAATTATTAGTCATTAAAGACTTGTTTATTTTATTATACCCACAATCCACTACAGTAATTTATCCACATTAACATTAAAGATGGTGGGTTGTGAGGTGTTTTGGAGAATTTTCACATTCCAGATCAGGGCCGAATACAAACCAGTTTGATCTCCAGGGAGCTGGGTTTTAGTCGGGAAAATATACAATAGTATAGTCC
The DNA here is from genome assembly GCF_900634775.1 of Gouania willdenowi. Taxonomy (NCBI): domain Eukaryota; kingdom Metazoa; phylum Chordata; class Actinopteri; order Blenniiformes; family Gobiesocidae; genus Gouania; species Gouania willdenowi. The sequence continues at coordinate 35,703,001 of NC_041058.1, forward strand.
TCCTCCTATGGACAGGTGTTGCAAATGAGCAGTTTTGCTATAACACTGAAAACGATGTATCTGGTTTGTCCAATGCAGTTTTATGTCCATATCAAATAACGAATAAATAAATAATATATATATTTATATCTACAATATCAAAAGAAATAGTAACATGTCCAGTCCCTGCAGGATAATCACTTTAAGTTTCCTAAATTTCATTTAAACTAAATTAAATTAAATTTATTTTGGTTAATTTAAAAAAAACTGATTCAATTACATTTCTAAAAACTTGACCAGTTTTTATTTTAATTAGAAAAATGTTGTGGAATAATTTGAGGAAAACTAGACTTTTGATAAATAAATAAATATATAATAGTTCTTTCAGCAATTAGTGGTTAAGAATGACTGGCATCATGTGATAAAAGCATTAGGAAACTGAAGGCCAATGCAAATATTGAGGAGTGTCATTGAATTTGTGTATTTGGAGGGACTGGAATATCAACGACTTATTACTTTTTAATTTCATATTTACTTTTTTCCTTGGGACACATTAAAAGCCCCAAGGCCGAAGTGGGCTCCGGGCCTTGAGTTTTGACACATGGGTTCTAGATGCGCAAAATCAGGGGTTCTCAACTAGTCTTACCCTGGGACACACATTTTTTCACGGCCATTAAATTGCGACCCACTTTTTTCAAGAATAGCTGTTGAAAACACACATTCTCTTTTTAAAACATAATCTACGTATTTTTCCTGTGCTGCGGATCAATTAAGTTGCTAATCTAAATCACAACATGCTTTGATCTGTCGTACACTGAACTATTTATCTTCGGTTAAATGTCATTGAGCATATTTTTTACGCTCTGTGCTACACATTTATATGGTTTTTGTTGCGGTTTTGAACATTATTGGAGCCTTTTTGAGTATTTTAGTTTGCATTCCATGTATTTTTCGGTCATTTTATATTATTTCTGTCATTTCTACTGTTCTATTCGTTTTTATTGGCATTTTGCATATTTTCCATTGTAATTGTGCATAATTTAATGGATTTTTGTTTCCTTTGTGGGAGTCATTTTGTTCATTTACTTTGGGGGCCACATAAATAAAAAACGAGGGTCTAACAACAAGGTGCCATCAGTAGAAATGAGTAGGATTAACAAAGTGTTGGGAGGTGTGTGTGTGTGTGTGTGTGTGTGTCCATGTCTGTGTGTGCGTGTGTAGGTGTGTGTGTCTGTCTGTGTCCGTGTCTGTGTGTGTGTGTGTAGGTGTGTGTGTGTGGCTGAGGAGCAGTAGAACTTGATAGTTGTAGAATAAGTAACTTGGGATGAGCTCAGAGGTGCAGAAGTAACAAGAGGGACTCAAAGGTTAAATCACCTGGTGAATAAAAGACGGATCACGGGGCCGCGGGGGGGGTAGGACAGGGTGTCACTTCACAGTTAAGAAGGGGATTAAAGCCACAGATTGAGTTTGAAAGGCTAATATTAAGTGTTAGTCTGCTTACCCCCATGGCTGCAAATACTATAGCAAAGTTGTCAGCGCTGTAGTCCATCACGTCTTGGATTTCTGCACCAGGCCAGCCTGACGGCAGATCTGTGCAGCGATCTAGAGGAAAAATAAAGTTCAATAAGTAATTACTCCTTAAAACGTGGATGAACAGTTTCACATGTACATCTGTTTAAAATACAATAGTTTATTGCAATACGTACAAGTTAAAAGAACAGGTACAATAAAATTATTGAGTATGTCTCAGAGTCAGAGTAAAAAAAAAAAAAAACAATCAGCCAAGACAGTTTAACAGTAGAAGGAGCAAAACCAGGAAAAAGATACATAAATATATATAACCTGAGTGAGAGTGAGGTAAATTGTCCATCAGGGGAATTATTGGATGAAGTAATGAGGTTTTAATGTGTTTTAATGTTCTAATGCTTTGGACTCCGTTCATTGGTAAAACTAGTGATAAAGGATTATTATAATTAGGCTCAATATGTCACAGAATGCTTTCCTAACCTCTGGCTCTCTGTTCAAAAACAGTTTCACCTGACTGACATCCTCCAGTTTGTGACGGGAAAAAGAAACGACTTTAGATATATATACCACACCCTGAAATATATAACATGATTATTTCATACAGTAGGATTTATTCATTCTATCCAGAGATTATGTTAATAAATGATAAAATAAGACTGTATGTCTTTGTGGAATTAACGAGAACGTTCAATGATTTCCTGAAAAAGATGCTTTTTTTTTTTTCAATAGTTGCTGTTTCTCTTTTTTTTAAGTTGCTGTTTTGACTTTTTTTTCCTGAGTTGGAGTTTTTTTTTTATGAATCTTTTTTCAGAAAGTTTCAGTTTTTCTTTTATTCAGAAAGTTGTTAGTTTTTCTCTTTTACCAAGAGTTGCTGTTTTTCTATTTCTTTCTTTTTTTAAAAAGAAAGCTGCAGTTTTTTCTTCTCCTTTACTTCAGAAAGTTGCCGTATTTACACGTGGGCCCGACCTCTCCGTGGACCCTGAAAGCAGCACACCTGGGCAACACAAGAAAGCAGCAGCAGCACATGGCTGACCTCTGACCTCTGTCACATGTGTTTAATGAAAGCATAGACGTGATGGTTGACCTCACTCACCCCCCACAGGGCCAACGGGTAATCAGGGGTTGGGCAACGTGTTGAAAAGGAGAACTTTCATTAACTGTGACTGTTAACTATTAACCTGATCCTATTCATCACCATCATCAGCCAACAGTGAACAGTGATGTCATCTCACCACAGTTGGAGCTCTTCACATTATTAGGTTTTTGTATCCTTTTAACCCTCGAGTCATTGTTTTCTACTTAGATGAGAAATGTTTGTAATGGCATCATTTAATGCTTTTAAGTGTCAAAACACTTCATTAAGAAGTGGTAGATAGCTGGAGACCCCACCTCCATTGGTTTTACAAATGTGTCCTAAACTCTTCTAAATGTCCTTATTAGTAAATCTATGTCTAACAAAATACATTATTATGCACCAAATTCATATAATCATTTCCTTTTAAAAACAGGACTACTTTACAGTTTTAGAGCCTGTGTTCCTCCATCTTGAAATCATGTGATTAATGATGTCACACGGCCCCACTGCCTGTAAACATCCCATTGTTTTCTATTGGAGTGAAACATTCAGCCTGATTTATAGATCACTTAACAGCTTTTCAGTCTAAATGACAACTTGTGTTGCTTTTGGTTGCTCTAAAAAAACCAGGAAAAGTTAAAGATGTCAATGTAAACCTCTTGTTACAGAAAAAAGATAAAAAATACTCAAATCTGAGACCACAAAGGGTGACAGTTGCAACTCTGAGGTTTGGTAGTGGATAATGAAGCGGAGAGGAAGAGCTCTCCCAAGGGACCTTTACTCTTCCTTAAACAGTACGTTGACACGCTCTGATGGCTGAAGTTAGACAGTTAATCACAGACTGTTGAAGACACACAAACCCTGAGGATAGAAAGACTCTTTTTAGGGCAAATGTGTAAAACATACGCCCCCTGCTGAGCTGCTAAGCATCTTTCTCTCTGCTCCGATGGTCTCACCTCATTGTGGGGCAATCCTGCAGCAGAAAAGATTGGGATCTTCTGTCCTCTGGCAATGCTGTTCATACCATCGATGGCTGAGATTCCAGTCTGGATCATCTCCTCAGGGTAGATACGACACTGAGGGTTGATGGGCTGCCCTGGATCAAACAAACAATGGAAATACTTCTAAAAATGTCCGATTTCACTGTCTCTCACATTCTACAACATGTTATAAATGTCTGCTAAACACTTAAAATGCTCAAATATTAGTAATTCAACCCTTAGTGGGGTTTTCATGCATACAGCATTAGGTCAAAGTCTCCCAAACATAAACTCTAGACCTCTATAAAGTGTTTTCTATCAGAGGTGGTCCTGCAGGTGGGTTTCAGATCCTCTTCCTGCTAAAAAAAAGTATCTTGATTCTAAGGTGACAAACTGATTTATTTTCAAAAATCTAGATTGAATAGGTTGATTGCAGATATTCAGACAGATTCTAGATGAGTCTTGGGACTGTGACTTACCTATCCACATGATGGAATATTGATAAGAGCTTCTACAATGAAATGAGTGACACAACACATGTCCTCGATAAAGCTCTGATTTTATTTCCACAGTCCACATAATCATTTCTGAGATGCTTTTGGGCCAAACAAGGATGTTTACGTTGGTGTTACATTTCTGCTGCTTCCCGGTTGACTTTACTGTGGAGGGCCAGTTACCCCTGACTAAAGGATAACAAGCAGAGGCAGAATGTCTTCCAGTGTTAAAGCAGAACTAAGTAACTTCTTCACCTTAATAAATCCTTCTCATAGTCATAGAGTAATACAAGCGTTTAGGGGGTGATTGGGGGTCTTTCATCCCCCTACTGTGTCTGTATAGAAAACAGCATTAGCAACTTTCCCTGCCTCCGACCTGGTACCAGTCTCACAGCTCTGTTCTAGGTCTCACGACAACACGTACTGCTTTACAACAGCCCAATACACACTAAAGGTGGGTTCACACCAAATGCGACTGTAGCCATTGTAGTCACTTCAATCGCCTGTGATGAGTCGCTGGAACACAGTGGTGCTTTTTGGTCACTTCATCATTCTAGTGACATCATTACCAGGGGACGTACGTGTGTGTGTGCGCGTGCGTGTGTGTGTGTGTGGCAGTATGAGGGGAGACAATTGGCTGATCACTTATCATAAACAGCTCAGTTTTTACAGTATAAATGATCAACTTACTGAGTTACTAAAGGATGAGTTCACACAGAATGTGTACGCTTATTCAAGATTAACTGCTTTAATTTTGCCCAGGTATATTTAGGAAGCCTCCTGCTGCCCGTCTCACTGTAGCGGAGGGAGGAGCTGCTGCCTCGGGGGTGTGGAGTGTTTACGACAGTGACACAACCAAAAGAAACCTTTAGGGGGAGCAATAAGTGAAAGTTACTTAGTTCTGCTTTAAGGTTCTTCTGGGAGCTCTTGGAGGAGTTGTGGCTGGTCATCTCTAGGATGGTTCCCACTGTTCCAAGTCTTCACTTAACATCAAAATCTCAGATTTTTATCCATCCAATCTTTTCCTTTCAACATGTTTAGCTCCTGAGATACTTTCCTCTCATTCATCTCATCAGACCACATCTTCTGAGTTGACTTTTTTTAATTTGTATTTGCATTAACAATAAATGAGACTTCAGACAAACTTAACAGATTAAACACCTTGATAATCTCCGGTTGGCACTTATTAAGAGAGGAATGTACTCTTGGAATCTTGGTCTATCAGAATAGAAGGTGTTAACCATTGTTAAACGCACCTATAAAACTTCCCGTTTCATTTCATTCTGTTCTTTTTGCTACAAACGATGCTAGTGCTGTAATCTGAGACCAAACTGTGAGCTTGTTCTGTAAAAATGTGGCTTGGGTGTTAAGGTTTTGGGAGAATGGATTTCAAAGATTATTTAAAAATGTTTTCTGCTGTTAAATAAAAGTTAGATAAGAAGAGAAAAGTTTTACCCATAATGTCCAAGTAGTCTTCAGCCAGAACGATGGGCCCGCGGTCGATGGGTTTTCCTGAACCATTGAACACACGCCCTGAAACAGGAAGGTTTTCTCCATTAAAACACCTTTTTATTTCATGTAAAAGTTCATTCAATGTGACACACAACAAACAGCAATAGAATCAAATTCATAAAATGACCCTGGCAAACATGTCTGATCTGTTAGTTTTACTCTTGAGAAGCAATCAAAGAGTGTCTCTAATGGCTCTTAGTCTTAATGTAACGAGTACAAGTGACGTTCAGTAGAAACTATGAATTGATGATACTTGAGAAACAAAAGCAGATGTGCTTTCAGCATCTTTTAAAAGCTGTGTAACCTTGAGCTGCAGTGAGATTATCCCATTGATGGAGACTCTCCATCATTCACATTAAAACAGGTTTAACCATTTACTGAGCAGCACTGGAAACATCTGCTCAGATATAATGAAAGGAAACTCATTCCAGAGGTTTGACTTTGATCAGTGGATCTTACCCAACATGTCCTCTGATACTGGAGTACGCAGGATGTCACCAGTGAACTCACACGCCGTCTTTTTAGCATCGATGCCTGATGTTCCTTCAAAGACCTGAACCAACATAACATCATTATTAACAAAAAAACTGTTTACATGTGTTTCATTTCAGTGACTCAACTAAATAAACATTTATTAAATATTATTACCATTATAATGCAGTTATGACATAACATGTTAGAGGAACAAAACATTGCATGTGTCCCATCAGGTTTAATGCACATATTCAAACAGTTTTCCTTAAACTACCTGATTTGGTCTCTGTATGTTACGATATTGCATAATAAAATTAAACTGTGATCCAACTGAAGAACTTTCAGGTTCAATTCAAGGAGTTGAACAAAAACATCTTCTGAAATGTTCAGGAACTCACAAGTCTCCTCATTTCAGGGACTAAAACTGTAATTGGACACATTGCTGATGCTGGGCAGGGTTGGCGTCAGATTTTAATTGTAATCGCATAATTGATAATTAATTACAATTATGACAGTTATAATTGGACAAATATGTTACTGTCATAATCATAATTTAATTGTGAAGAGAAGTAAATTATCTGAACTGAATTACAATCATTTTACCATTTAAAAAATAAATAAATATAAATCTAATGGTTTAGTGACAGAAAAAACTATAATTGAAGACATAAGTATAATTGAAAAATGTAAATGACCCCCAACCCTGATGCTGGGAAATAGTTCAGTTTTATGAGTGTTTTGTAAAGACAGAGCGATATTAGTGAAATGAGCTGAGAAGGACTGTTGGTTCATAGCTGAGAATGAAAATAAAAACTAATAATCTTTGTTTATGATTTAGTGCAGGGGTCACCAACCTTTCTGAAACCATGAGTGACTTCCTAGTTATTGTATAATCCAAAGGAAAAAAGCTTCTTAAATTACTACCTTTTCACTGTTTTACCTTATTTAGAGAATAAGATAATAAAGAAGGCTAGCGGTAACTTAAAAAGGTAGGAAATGTTTACGCTTCAACATGCGACACTTTATTTCTCCTCATTTATTCAATCGTTTCATTTTCTACATTTCATAGAAAATCCCCATGTTGCTATTTTACGAGCTACAAACTTTTAACTATTAGTATAACACATCGAATGTGTAAAATCCACCATTTTATTTATGTCATTATTATATATAACATACCACAACACATACACCAAATCCGCAGCATTTGAAAAACATTTGACTAGGGATGTAACGATTCACTCAACTCCCGATACGATTCGATTCACAATACTGGGTTCACGATACGATTCTCTCACGATTCATTTTACAAAATGGGACTGTACTTAAATGACTGAAAAATATTCCTTTATTTTTTGGGGGAAAAACTAGAAAATACTGTACTATTTTCCTTTTATTTTTCATTGTCAAAAGAATCCCTTGATGAACTATTCAAACAATGCAATTTAACTAAAAATAAATCTTAAATGAAATAAATAAAGGAATAATACAAATGAAGAAGCCTATTCATTTAAATTCTGGTTCTATAGTAAACAATGCAAAACTGCATAACAGTTCTTTTCCTTTTTAAAAGTGCAACTGAAAATGTATTTTGTGACTTAACAATTGGACCTTAAAAAAAAAAAAAAAACAGTCTGCACTGTATTTGCGTCAAATATTTGTTTGAACCAGCAGAGGGCTCTGGTAACCCAGTGGTCAGTTGGGATGCAGCTAAGTGCAGTGAAGAAGAGATGCTATGCTAGCAGACAGAGTTAATAGAAAAACGTGACTTTTACAGATATTCACGTACAATTACAGATATTCTTTTGGTGCTAAAGGGCTAAGGAATCATTTATGAATATGTTTAAGAGTAGAAGGCGGCCAGAAAGAAAGTATTAGCAGATTTCGCCCGCCGCCATGACTTCTGGATTAAAAAAAGTAACGCGATTCAATTTTCACAGCATCGATGTGAACCTTGATACCTATGAATCGATTTTTAACTGCCTTACGATTAATCGTTACATCCCTACATTTGACACAATGTTTCAGTGAAAATATACATTTAAAGATGGTTCATTGAATGCTAAAAGTGTATCACATGCAGCAGTATTTAACTTTACTAAGTACTTTATGAGTTTGAATCCTAGAAAGTAAATCACATGATTTTAGATGGAGCTCATTGGTGATTAGAGCTGCTGAGGGTTGGTGACCCCTGATTTAGTGTTTAATAGGATTTATTTCTATTTTTTTAAATCCTCCGTCTGTTCCATATTAAACTGCATCTTCTTTTGAAGTTGGATTTATTTGTATGAAATACAGGGAAACAGAGGGGACAGAATAATTGTAATATTACACACCAGATTTAGGCTGTAAATGAATTTTATTGTTGAATTGTTTTGAATTACATCATGAATCGGATCGAACCAAATATCAAATCGTACTGAAATCATGGCATCGTGAACAGGAGTGAGTGGTATCGTATCGGCAGGAGGCTTAACTGTGTCTGTAATATACGGTATAGCTGGTAGTGTATGGAGACGCGTATGGAATCATCCTCAGTGGATCATCGCTCTGCGTTCACCGTGTTTTATTGAAGATTTGCTGAGCTTTGAATTATGAGACGTTCCACGCCATCACAACTCTTTATTCTTCCAATCGTTCTGATAAAGATTGATTTAGTTTCACGTTGTTCAAGGACAAAGTTGCTTCATCAGATGTTTAGAAAGTCTAATCTGGACTATTACAGCCAGGGTTGGAGTCAATTACAATGAAATTAAGATTACAGTGACCAGCATTTTTTACAATTACAATCAAGTAACAATAGTTTTTTATTCTCAGAAAAACAATTGCAATTACAATCTCAATTATTAAAGTTCAATTACAATTAGTCACAATTACTGAGCCGGAAATAAATATCCTAATAAAAGTTAACCTTCATTTTGTGTTAGCATCTTTAATGCTAACGGGTCCTAAACCAGCTGTAAAATACACGAACAGACTAATATCTATCATGTGATTTCTTTCCTATCTGTTGGTTACCTCGTTAGGCTTCCTAATCAATGAAAATATAGGTTTTAAAGGAGACATATTATGCTTTTTTTCACACCATTTTTTAAGGTTTTTTACAATTACAATTATGCCATAATTGTAATTAATTATCAATTACGCAATTACAAGTATACAGTAACTGACCCCAACCCTGCCTTGAGTCCTGTGTATTTTCTCTCATGAACTATTGTCTTTAGAGTTATTGATCCAAACACTGCTGTTGTTTCCAGTGACGTCCAGAACTCCAGTATTTCTGATCTATCTAATCTTTTTCTACCTGCTTCATTGTTTCCACACTTTCTTCACAATAATTTTCCAAACTTTTCCAAAATAGTTCTGAATCAATAAGATCTACTCAAGACCATTAGAGTGCAAAGATGAGCGGCCTTTTCAGTCTTTGAATAAAATGTTATTTATTGTCACTATTATATATAATAATATATATATATATATACATACAGTATATGTACACACATATACATATATATATATACAGTATAAAAACATATACATACACACCAAGCATGAGTAACTAACTACATTCATCATCACCAACTCAACAACTAACTTTTAGCTTTAAAGTAAGGCTAGAACAAAGATTAAAAAACAAAACATAAAAACACACTTTAGCTTTACTTCACTAAATGTGGCTCTCAAGGAGAGTTAAAAAAATTAAAAATGTTCCACGCCAATGGTGCTCGCTTGCATACCACGCGTTCCCCCTATGCTGTGAAAAAGTCCTGGTGAGAACCCTGACCCAATCCTTAAATCAATAGAATCCTGCCTCTGTACTTGAACGATCCCTCACCTGAACCACAGCTTTGGACCCGATCACCTCCAGAACCTGCCCACTCCTCTTGGTTCCATCAGGCAGCGTCAGGTGAACAATCTCAGCATATCTGGGGAACTAGATCAAAGGGAAACGTATGAAAACATGTTCAACCTCTGGGACACAGGAATGCATATCATTAATATTAACATTATCATCATTCATATATTAAGAACAGGATGAAAGACTTTAGGATAAACTTACCTTGACGTTATCCAGGATTACCAGCGGACCATTAACCCCCGACACCGTGGAGTAAGCTGGAAGAGCAGGACATCACACACTATTTTATCATCTGCACCATGTGACAGGTAAACAACATGTTATACAGTCAATTCTCCCATTTCCTTGAGTAGGTTAAAGCCTCCATCAGCAGCTGAGCAGCCACCACTATTAATAATAAGAAGCTGACCTTTCACAGTGAGACTTAAACAGCTTCTCTGCACTTTCAGCTCCAAATGTCAAAGGCAGGCAAATGTCAGGTAACAAAAAAAAAGGAAATTCAAATCATACTCAACCAAAGTACAAAGACTAGATGAAGGGTCATCAAATGTGAGTACTTAAAACATTTAGTCAGAATAAGTGCAGCACGATACACTGAAACAACACAGTAGGGAAACGCCAAAGCTTTACAATGTCTGTCAGCTACAATGCTAACCCCTTAGCCACATGTTTAACAGGAAAAATCCCATAGAAATGTGTGATATGATCCCAACACATTATTCAATAATAACAACTAGCAAAGACCTGTATTCACAAGACAAATACGTATATGGCAATTGAAAAAAAATGGCAAAAATGACAACCTATATCTGGCTTTATTGACAAGTTTGTTTTTTTACATATTAAATTGAAAGTAATAATGCAGGAAAAACAGAAGACTGACCTTGACCTTAAATATGACCTTGAGCAAAGATCAATATTACACACAAAGAAAATGTTGTTCAATGGTACCAGTCTGAGCCAAGTTATGGGGGAAAAAGTATTTGTTATGTTTCGGCTTAGCTTCGGTTTTACCAGTTGTTAGAGCTACTATCTTTACCAGGGAGCAACTATTTATTCCTGGTGATTGTTTTCCAGAGGTTTACTGGGATTTATTTACTGGTGATTAGTTCATATCCCCCTCCCGCTCTGAGGTCCAAACTGAAACCATGTGTTATTGTTGAGCTGATGCTTCAAAACACCAATCAAAATAAAAGTGAAAACAGTTCTTATGGTGTTCTGTGTTATAGCCGACAATAAAAGGTTTGTTGTGTGTTTCTCAATAGACATGATACGTCAGGTTCTCCCCCTGTCCAATCAGAGCCTTCCCAACCCCCACACCTAAAGCAGAATTGAATAAAATGTAAACACAAAGCAGAACACTTTAATTCAGAATAACTCATTCCAAATGAAAAAACATCATGTAACCTTGGCCAATATTGGACATATTTGTCTGTTTGCAGCTCTATTTTAGACTTTCAATCACCAGTTTTCTGGTGAAAGATAATGTGTGATATTGTCCCTAAACAACATGCATGTGAGGCATTTCAGTGTCAGGTTGGGACCTAATTTTAAATAAAGAAAAGAACTGGTTCAGATCCATTATTCCATTTCAAGACTTGAACTGTTTTACATAATCATGAAAAACAGAGGCCCTAATACACGTGACACACTCTAGAAAATCCAATGTGGTCCACAGGAGAAAGTAAAAAATTATGGAGATAACACGAATTAGGGCTGGGCGGTATGACCAAAAATGTATACGACGGTATTTTTAAAAATTCTAACAGTTTCATGGTACATGACGGAATTTTCTACTGGTTGAGAGGAATTACTGCAGTAGAGTGACTTAGGATGCTTATTGGACTGTCATGATGAGTAAATATTGTAGAATAATTCCACTCTAGTAGTAATAGAAGTTTGCAACAGCAGCCCAATGGCTCTTTGTCGCTCTAGCTTGGCTTTACATTAGCTTGATATCTAGCTTAAATGCTGCATACTCAGTGGTGTGGTGGTTTGTTATGGTGAATAAAATAGAGTTTTGTTTGCAGATCCACCACGACTTATTTACGCTTTATAGGAATTACAAATTGCGATCCTTTGCTTTCTTTTCTGTGTATTACTGCCAAACTGCCGACATGCTAAGCTGTCTGTGAGTGTTGTTCTCCTGTAGCAGAGGCATGCGCACGCAGACACATGCTCACATGCAGCTTCAGAGCTTTTAATTGTGTCTCTGACCCATTTAAACGTATGATTTACACCGTAACTAACACCAGAGTGCTACTGCTTTTTTGGACACTCAAAGTAGCTTTACAGAATTAAGGGACTATTCTTTCACGGCACGCTTAGTGGTGGTAAGCTACTGTTATAGCCACAGCTGCCCTGGGGCAGACTGACAGAAGTGAGGCTGCCATAGTGCACCATCAGCCCCTCCCACCACCACCATCAATCACTCACGCACTACATTCATACTAGGCAATGTGGGTGAAGTGCCTTGCCCAAGGACACAATGACAGATACCACTGGGGTGACTGTCTCCCACTTTTGTTTACCTTCCTATTTAGAAGTGCAACGTTGAAAAGGGTCTGGTCTAAAATGCAGCGTAGCGTTCCAAAAGTTGTGTAATCAAATACACCAGTACATTAAGAAGTAATCATAACAAAAATATAAACCGGTATTTGGTATGAACTGGTAAACCGCCCAGCTCTAATACAAATCATTGTGTAATTTATCAACTAATTCAGTTGTAGAAATTAAATACACAAATTCAATTGAACTCATTACTCACATTGTATATATCTGTATTATATTTGTATTGTTATTATTTAAATTATTTTATTTATTTCTACTGTAATGTGTTTGACACCCCTGCCCTAATATATATATATTTCCAGCAATAATCAGAGTACTGTGTGATAATTTGTCATGGATACACACTCAGACATTTCTCCACACCAAACACTAATAAAGCAGTGAAAGTCAAAGGTCTGCTCTGTGGTTCTAATGAGGATGAAAACACTCTCCCATCAGGGAGTCCTCCTCCTGCACACCAGTGCTAGCCCGCTAACATGTGCTAAAGGGCTATAGTTGGCAGCAGTCCTTTCATCCCACACTGATGTCCCTCTATGAGCAAACTGTCAATGTGACCACTTCTATGAAAGCATGAGCCAATGAGAACGCTGCTAACATTTACTGAATGCTGTACTCCACTAATTAGGCTTTGGTTAGGAGGCCAACTACAGCCTTACACTGTTACAGCTGTGTGTGTGTGTGTGTGTGTTAGGAGGGGGGGGGGGACAGCTGACACACAATAAAATATGGTTAAAGTACGACAATAGGATCAAGGGCACAACACAAGCGCACACGCACACACGCACTCACACAGCTTGAATCTCAGTTATGTTGCAAACATTATTCCACTAAATGCCATATTTCTATGAACAGACCTTGTGCAGCATCTCATGAGTGGAGGAGATGTTTGTCTGTCAGAAGCATCAGGAGACTTTATCAGAATTCATTTGAACAACGATTCGATTCTAATCACAATTTATTGCTGTTGATTGGATTCATGGATGATATTAATTAAAATATAATGATTTGATATGAAACGATTCATTGATTTAAAATGGATTCAGTAACTTTTTATTATATAGTGTGAGTGAAATAAATCCCAGGATATAGGACAGTACTCAGGGAATCATCAAATTAATTATGGACATAAACAAACGACTAAACAACATTTAATGGCAAATGGACATTGAACGCTTTAAGTTGACTACTAGGGCTGGGCAATATAGACCAAAACTCATATCTCTATATTTTTCTCCTCAAAACAACGATATATTATATAAGTCTCCATAATTTTAATTTAGACTACGCAAGACCTGTATTCACAAGGCAAATACGTATTGGCAAATGAAAATAAAAGAATTTGCTAAGGGAAAAATCTGTATTTTTAGCCAAAAAAAAATATATGGACAGTTTACAGTAAGGCTGAATGATTAACATTAATCACATCAATATGAAGGTTTTCACTACAGTGATAACGTAAGCTCAGATGCTGAGGTTTTTTCTTCCGTCTTCATCATTTCAGTGATATATATGTTCACCAATCAGAAATGCTGAGAATCACCTTCCTGGGCTGCTGACCAATCAGAGATGGTTACAGGACACATGCTCAGTTGAGTGCGCTAACAACAGCTACACTAGGGTCCTATAAAATTCACGCTAACAGAATCACGTAATCGACCAATGAAAACAGAATCTACCGTTGAACGTAGAAATGGACAGAACCAGGTTGAAACGCTGTCACTGTGAGAAAAGGGAGCTTTTTGTGGGGAAATGTTTGGGGGATCGTTTATTATGGTGCACTGAGTGCTCATTTTTAATTATTCATGTCAGTACAAGTACTCATTCTAAATTACATTTCTATTTTTGACATTTTTGTTTAATTATAGTTTTATTTTTATTAGTATATATTTTGTTTCCTCACAGTATAACTTATATCTACATTTTAATTGTATCTTACTTTATTTTTTACACACATTTTTGTTTAATGAAATAAAATACTCCACTTGAGATGAACTTTTCATAAATGTAAACATCGAACTTGTACAATAAATATTGGAAATTGAAAATTGCCAAATACAATAAAGTCTGACCAGAAAGACAATTCTGGGATTAATTTGCTGATGCAAAATGCCACACAGACTAGTGTTTTGGTCTCGAGACCAAATTTTAAAAGTCTTGGTCTCGTCTCGGACTCTGAAGCATTTTGACTCGGTCTTGTCTCGGACTCGGGATTTTCCGTCAAGACCGTTGGAGACCAGCACTAATTCCTGCTATTTTTAAACTTTTTTATAATGTGATAATAACAAAGAGAAGAACGGGATAAAACAATCCTTTATTCATTATTTAATCCACCCTGTTATAATGACCACAACCTTCCTTAATGTGACTGAGTGACGTGTGTGACACTCATACGTGTGTGGCTACGGTGTCAGTTTGGACCGCAGAGCGCAAGGGAGATATGAACTAATCACCGGTAAAAATCCCAGTAAAACTCCAGAAAACAATCACCAGTAATAAATATTATCTCCCTGGTAAAGACAGTAGCTCTAATAACTGGTAAAATTATAAACTGATGATATTACAGCCTGTGAAGGCTGGATAGGGGACGCACTTACTCTGCTTCTGGGTCCTAGTGCCAGTCGAGCGGTGAAGCCTGTTCCGTTTACCGTGTTTACTGAGGTCTGTGTGTGTTTAATAAGTCTGTGTGTGTTTAATAAGTCAGTCATCCACTCTTTTCATTATAGCCATGTCTTTTAAGGCTTTATTACATAATGTCGGCTGTAGTCCGGGCCGCCGCCATCTTGGTTTAGCGCGTCCAGTTTCACTTTTACAGTTACAGTTGGAAACCTTTGTTAATTGAATATTCTAGTTATATTACAGCAACCAAATTAAACTATATCAACTCAGTGAATTAATAAAAATAACCTGTGTAAAGGCTTTTTCAAACTAAAAAATGATCTTGTAAAATCTGTGACCTGTTAAACCTGCTCAACTCAAAGAATCAGAATCAAGAATCATTATTTCTTGGCAGAAATACTTTTAAGCACTTGCTGTACATTCAGCTGACATAAAAATCTTGTTTTCAAATATGTAGAATAATTGTGAATTTATCAGTAACAGTAGTAGTTTTAATATTTTAGTTCATTTTTTGCAGGCACCTTTTTTTGTCCGTCAAATGTATTTAAATAAACTAAAATTAAAGAGAGAATGTTACAGTATTTAACCTTGCCATAATTTTATTTATTTATAGATTTTATTAAATTGAAAAAAAAATAATGTTTATGGTCTTGGTCTTGACTCGGTCTCGGCTCCCGAAAGTCTTGGTCTTGTCTTGGTCTCGGTGCATTCTCTTCTCGGGCAAGTCTTGGTCTCGGATAGTGTGGTCTTGAACACAACACTAACACAGACACATTTATTAACAAACAGCTGAACAACATGTGTCACTTGTCTTTTTCTGCTGTAAAAGACAGCACGTGTGAGTGAGTTCTGTAGTGTGGCTTGTTTAGGGGAAGGTCTGGGTTAGGACACACTCAGAAAAGCTTGAAACACAGTCAGTTGAATTTCTGAGAAGTAGCAAAAGCACTCACTCCTAAAAAGATATGAAAAGTACATATATCGATATAGGTGATACTGTAATTTTCTATATCTCCCAAATAGAAAACTTGATATGTTTTGAATCTCGACATCACATCTCCCAGCACTACTAAAAACAATAACGCCCATTTATTATTGTGGTTGACAATTGTGTGATTATTGATTTCATAATTAAAATGAAATGAAAATGTCAACAAATGGACGTTTGTGCTGCAGTATCAGTAACATAACAAATGTCTGACGTCCAGGTTATTCGCTATTTCTCACAGGACGGTTTATTAAATGTTACATGTGACAAACAACATAATCTTGTTCAAAATCCATCTGAATACAGAGATTCATCTAAAGCAGGGGTCTGCAACCTGCGGCTCTGGAGCCTCGTATGGCTCTTTGACTCTTTTGCAATGGCTCCCTATAGCTTTAAAAATACATAAAAGTTATGAACTGTTGCTTCTTACAGAGGGTATTAATGATACATGGCACTGACGCCAAATAAAATCATGATATAACAATTTGGTCAACCTAAAAATAAATTGCTTCACCCCCTAAAACATCTACAGACCATCAACTTTCCTTCCACATGTGGCTAACCTTAAGTTTTAAATATCTGGTAAAATAACGAAACCAACAAAAACACTATTCTGGAAGAATAGTGCGAAAATATTTAATTAACTGCCAATGTGCCGGCTTAATATGCATGCCTCATTTGTTGCAAGAAATGAGCAATTAGTACGTGTTAACAGACATAATCATGTGTTATCTAGTTCAAGTTATTTTTTGTAGCCCTACAAATACATCAACTAAAAAAAAACATTAAGAAGATTTTTATTTTTTTGGCTCCAGAAGGACTTCAACCCAGGTGAGAAGAGGCAAAAAGGCTCCTTTTCACCTGGTGAAAGGTTGCAGACCACTGTGTTTTTAGTGTCGGTTCAGATTATTATGAGGATTTCTTGCTAAATGTGAAGGTGATTTTCTTGTTAGAGGTTATTATAATTATGAAATTATGCTTTGGGATCATACCACACATTTCTATGGGATTTTTACTGAGGTCAAAATAAATAGAATTGAATATTAAAACAATGCGTTGAATAAAAAGAAAAATGTTGTCGATCAATTATATTGGTTGATGCCTTCGACTAAACACCACACATATGACACACACACATGAATAAGCGTAAAAAAATTGGGACTTGATTTATATAGCGCTTTATAACCACACTGAAGCAGTCCCAAAGCTCTTTACATATCAGCTCATTCACCCAATCACTCTCACATTCACACACCAGTGGGACAGGACTGCCATGCAAGGCACTAGTCGACCACTGGGAGCAACTTAGGGTTCAGTGTCTTGCCCAAGGACACTTCGACACATAGTCAGGTACTGGGATCGAACCCCCAACCTCTCGATCAGAAGACGACCCACTACCACCTGAGCCACGGTCGCCCTTAATAAACACACATGATTTTTATGCTTTGAACCATTTCTCTGAGGAGCAGCCACAGGGAAGCAGCGAGGGTTAAGGGTCGAGCTCAAGGGCCCCACTGCAGGTTTAAACCAGCAACCACTCCTCCAAAGACGTATATAAGAGATAAGATGAAGTTTTGATAAGAGTTGTTTATGTGAAGTCTGAAGGTTGTGGTGTTTCTGTAGGTTCAGTGTCAGGTTCTAACCCTGGGCTTCACATTCTGGACTATTCTTATGGAAACAGAAAAAAAGTGAGTTCAAGGAAACGCTGGCATGGATAAAAGGTGATGTGTAGAAAAAGCCAACTGTTGTGTGTTATTGGACAAGGTAACGACTGCTCAAAGGGCTATACGTTGACGAGGTGTGAAGTAGCAACATTTCCCATTAGGTTCGCAAAACTTTCTCCTCCCCTTCTGCTGCTTCAGCTCAAGTGCGGCGGTCCCCCCGCTTCAGTGTGGGTCACCCCGCAGCCTGTTCAGCTGCCACGGCCCTTTGTACACAAAGATGTTAATTGGTCCTAATCCGCCACTAGAAGTTGTTTTGGTAGCCTGACCTCGCACCCTGAAGGACACCTTGGTGTGAAATACTAAAGAGCCCATTCAAGTGCCAGAGAAAAGAGGCACAGAGCATTCCAACACAATTCAATTTCCACGCTGAAAGACGGTGGGGGGGGGGGTAGATTGGGGCGCAGCGTCAGTGGAACAATAAATGAGCGCTACAAAGTAAAGGTTGCTGTGCTTTGCAGCTATACAATGATCTATAGTCTGTACTTCAAGGGATTCCCAGAGCCTCAGTGAACTGAGAGCAGAGTTCAAATCTACTGCAGAAGACACATAAAACCACTGAAAGGAAACTGGTAATTTACAGTATGTAAAATAAGAAAACAACAATTCAATCATTGTTTTTCTCTAAAACACTATATATATATATATATATATATATATAAACTATATATATGTAAGTCAGCTGATATTGTTGCTCCCTCAATCGTTACGAGACACTATATAAATCAATCTATTTACCATTTTAAACATTCAAGTTGGGTCCAAACCCAGGATTGGGATAATCCTGCTGTGCAGTTCCAGCTAATGATCCTACACAGTGGATGTATTATTAAAACTAACCAAAAGGAAAAGGAAATGTGTACGCTAACACAGAGATGACACAGTAATGGATGAACTGAAACAGAATTAGGGAAATTTTGGAACATAAAATCAGAAGCTCTACTTCCTCGGAAACTTTTCCCAATACTGAAGAACATCTGTGTTCAGTCGCCAGCATCGCTGATGTCAATGTGGTTTCAGAAAGATTTACTAAAGCTTTGTACTGTTGACGAGAGAGGGAAGAACTCTGGAAACTATTCCAGAAAATCAGCTTTAATGTGTTCTAGTAATGTTCTACACTCTATGATGTCTTCTTTAGGTGTATCTGATATTAGTAATGTAAGCCACACCTAAAACTAGGGAAAACAAATCACTGTCATCTGTGACTGTAGAGAAAAAGTTGGCATGATATTAGAGCTGGGTGATGTATCGATATATGGGTCATTCCATGTCAGTTCACCAAATGGCCCACGCACCTCGGTCACAAAAAAATTCATCTTCCAATATGTCTGTAACTCCATCACATATAAAGGTAAATATGGTATAGTAATAAGCTCCACCCACTCTCTCAGAATATAGAAATAGATCTGCTATACATCCTATCTGGTGGACATGTCAGCTCCTCTAAATAGTCAGTGTGTGTTTGGGTCTGGAACATGTTTGGGTCTTCAGTAAACTACTTAGCATATGTCTCAGCTCCCTGTAATGTGATCAGCTTAGAGCTATGAACATAGACTGTTCACATCACTAATGATTAGTCACAGATGTGTGTTGGTTCTAGACTCACACGCTCTGGAAATATGATAAAATATACTATTATTTTTACTATTTTCATTGGTCCATAACTGCATGTGGGAATGTAAGAAAAAAATCTGATCTGTTTTATTTTATAGTATAAATATTACTCTTTATTGGAATATGAAACTATTTTTCTTTCATTTTTATTTTTGGACTCCAATTATCAGTTATTTAACAACTCTTCAATATTGAAAATCCTTTACAAGAGGTCATGTGTGTTATTATTTATTAGTTTTTCACTAGTAACATAAAAAATATTTTTAAAAAACATGGCATCAGAAAAAAACATTTATTATGAACACATTTCTCATGTTCTACATTTTCTCTTTTTTGGGATGTGTTTTTTCTTCAAAATATTGTACATTATTTTATATCGCCATCATCCTTTTCATAACAGTATTAAATGCTGCATCAGATACGCATCAGAAACCAGTTCAATGAAATGTCCATAATTATTCTGAGAGAGTAGGTGGAGCTTATTACTATACCACATTTACCTTTCCTATGTGATGGACTTCCTGATATATTGGAAGATGAACATGGAACAATGACATCCCCCCCTCACTATATTATCCATATCTCATAAAGTACTCATCAGATCAAATTAAACATTTACAATGTGAATATTGGATAATCGAGGATAACATTTCAGAATTTTTTGAGCCCAAAGTGCGTTGGACGTTGAGATAAAAGTATTTAGATTTTCTACCACGTGAAATAAAATAAATTCATATTTATGTTGATACAGCTTCAGTTTAAGGCTTATTATGAAATAAAAATACTACGGTAATCTCTTCCACCAGCTTCTAAAGCAGTAGCATAAAAAGAGAGACTATGTCGTAAAGTCTGTCTAGGCTCCTCCCCCCACAGTTCACTTACACACAGGGATAACTGATTTACTGATTATAAACCGATTAAACCAGTTTATAAAATGGTTCCAGTTATCTGAGTGGATGTTTAATCACTGTTGAGCGCTCTGTGCTAACCTTCCTTACTGCTGCTATTGAAGCGTTGCCTTGGTTACCTGTACAAACATGGAGCCGTAGAGAAACCATCAAAGAATACTGAGGAGAAAAAGACAGCGAGTAAAAGTGTGGGATCTTTACACACAGCAGTGTGTGGTGTGTTCACTGTAGTGTTAGCATTTCATCACAACTCAGTCAAAGCAGCTGCAGCTCAACAAGAGAACCCATTAGAAACAGCAGACGTGGTAAAGACTAACCAGTCAACAGGACAAGTTGATCATTACCTTTAGCAAAACACGCCTTATCTGAATAAAAGCACAGATTTAAATATGGGTCAAAAACATAAATACATTTACTGTAAGTTTGTCCATTTGGATGCATGTTAAAGAGATTCAGTGAGTGTGCCAGAATCAATTATATTAAATTAATTTATTGATTCGAACATGAACACAACAGCAGTGTATCTCACAATTAAAAAATTATGATAATAATGATCAAAAGAAAGGAAAAAAAGAAAAAAAAAATCAAACAAAGCAGAGAACAATGGAACAAAATCCTGCTCGTGAAGCCTATAAATGTTTGAAAAGAAGTATATACTTATATATGATTCTACCCCTTGTAATATCTAATACTATATTTATAATCTTATAACACACCTATTTACATATATATATATATATATATATATATACACACACACTAATCATTGATATTCAATACATCTATATAATTATACAATTCATGTACCGGTAATCCACCAAGGATGTCCAGAAACGTAGGCGGTGGGTGGAATCACCTACTACTCTCTTTCTGGCCGCCTTCTACTCTTTATGTTCATAAATGATTCTTTACCTCTTTAGCAACAAAATAATATTTGTAATATTACGTGAACATCTGTAAAAGTCAGGTTTTTCTATTAGCTCTGTCTGCTAGCATAGCATGTCTTCTTCACTGCGCAGAATAGCTGCATCCCAACCAAACACTGGGTTACCAGCGCCCGCTGCTGGTCCAAACTAATATCTGGTGACTGCAACTGAAGGAAAACAATCACTCTCTCTAAACATTTCCCTAATAATATAGTAAATCTTAACATTCACAACATTACTGAATTCAACTAAATTTGATAAACATTATCTTTAAGAAAGTTTCAACAAAGAAAAGAGTCACTGGTAAGAATAATTTACAGACCAAATTTGAAAAAAGTTGATTTTTAAGGGGTTTTTAATTCTTCTCTATGTGTTTTTGTTGTTTTTTTGTTTTTTTTTTTAAAACATTCATGATCAATATCATCATGAATTAAAAGTCCTGCATACAGGGTACTGGGTTACAAAAATCACAAATGGAAGGGTATATGTTAGATATATTATGAACAGTATTCTACAGAGGACTATTAAGAGACCAAGCACCCATACTACTGCTATACTATAAGTTGGTACATTTTACAGTGGAAAGAGGTAAACTGATGATGATACTCAATTCTTTGTCATCATTACCATGGATACCAGATTTGAACTTGTAGATGCATCATGCAAACAAAAACTAGATGAGAAAATACATCACGCTAAGAAAAGTGCTACAAAGTAGACAGAAAAGCCACAATTACACTAATATAATACACAAAAAGCCACTATATAGCATCATTTTTTTTAAAATGCCCCCCGACCGCCCTATGTGTTGCGTGTCATCGGCGAGCTTTATGTATTTATGCTTAAATTGCTTTAAATTCAGACACACACTGTCATCGCGGCGCCACTCATCGCTCCATCAGGCAGCACACACACACAAATATCCATTCATCCATCTAGCCATCCATCCATCCTCAGAGCCACTTTGTCAGCACACACACAAACACACATTTCCACACTCCCTTCCATAATACTCCCACATCATTCATTTATTTTACTTGTCTCTCTTCCTCATTACTCCCACATTAGTCCAGTTTTAAAGTCTTTACACTGGCTCCCAGTCAGCCTCAGAATAGACTGTAAAGTTCTGCTGCTGGTTATAAATGTGTGAATGGGTTTGGTCCAGAATACATCAGTGAGATGTTAGTCAGGTATGAACCCAGCAGGTCTCTGAGATCTATGGACACAGGTCAGATAGTGGAGCCCAGAGCTCACAGTAAACATGGTGATGCTGTGTTTAGTTGTTATGCTGCAAAGAAGTGGAACAAACTGCAGCAGAGCTGAAGTCAGTATCTAATGTGAACATTTTTAAATCAAAGTTAAAGGAACTTTTTTCTCTACTGTGTATGACAGAGAGATTTATGGTCATGTTGATGATCTGAATTGATTTTACTGATGATTTTAACTGTTGTTATTGATTTTAAACAATTGAATGTTTTATCATGTAAAGCACATTGAGCTGCCTTGTGTATGAAATTCGCTATACAAATAGATTTGCCTTGCCTTGCCTTATACTGTTCACATGGTCACATGGTCCTATATGTGCGAAAGCACTCTTAGTGTCACTGTTGTAGTAGGATTTTTCAGTGATCGGTTGCTACTGTCTTTGAAGAGCAAAGAGCATGTAGCTGTGTTTACAACAGTGACATAACCAAAATCTACATAAAAACTGCTAAACATGTGACTTCTAGTGATGCATTGAAAATGTACAACTGATAATGGCACAAAAGCGCCTTTTATTCACCAAAACAGGATGTTTTGATTTATTTATTCTTTGAAGCATTCATATGAATTTATACAATTGCAATGTTTGAGTGGTTAGAAGAGCCATAAATGCAATGGAACTAATAATTAGCATAATTTATTCCAATGTTTCAGCCAAGCATTTTCATTTGGGTTGATCCGTAGTGATTTCCCTATATATTAACTGATTAAACCTTGATTATTTGATTAGTAAAAGTGTCATTAACTGCAGCCCTACTCACATGTGCTGTCCTTATGAGAGAAAAGGTCAAAGGTGTTACAGCATGGTCATACTGTGCAGCCATCTGTTAATAAACATGCATGTGTGACATTCACCAACAATCACAATAGTTCCCAAGTGAGCAACCAGATCAAATTAAAGGTTTCATAAATATTCCTCTGGGATACACAATACTCGATTTTTTGCCAAACTCTGATATTTTACAACTCATTTGGTCAATAAGCTATTTCAATACGGATATTTTCTTTCCTTCCCACATCTTACTGCAGAACTCATCTAGTTCCTGTAGTGGAATTAAACTATTAGGTTTGGGCGGTAACACTGTATACCGCAGGGTCATAAAATTAGCAACGGTATCAATTTCAATACCGTCATAAAATTAATAAATGCAATGCACTTTTTCCCGTGACTGCACAGGGTCCACCACACGCACGTGTCAGAGAGAGTGTGAGCACAGATGCGTTTAAACCAAGAGAAGCTTATTCAAGGTGAAATAATTCTATGGTCTGGAAGTGTAGAGTGATGGTTCGCTCAGAGTGGCAGTCAGCAGAGATCACCCTCTGTGTGAGCTTGGGGCTGGGAGGAGCTGACGGCAGCAGCAGCTGATCGGGACAATATCTACAGCAGGGGTCCCCAATCCTGATCCTCAAGAGCCCCTATCCAGCATGTTTTAGATGTTTCCCCTTTCCAACACACCTGATTCAAATGATGAACTCATCATCAAGCTCTGCAGAAGCCTGACAACGATCCTGGTCATTTCAATTAGGTGTGTTGGAAGAGGGAAACATCTAAAACAGGGGTCTGCACCCTGCGGCTCTGGAGCCCCATGTGGCTCCTTGACTCTTTGCAATGGCTCCCTATAGCTTTAAAAAATGAATGACATTGACACCAAATGAAATTGAGACAATAATTCGTCAATCTAAAAATAAATCACATTGTGCAATAACTCAGCCACCTTCCTACTTCAACTCCTGCAACATCTACAGACCATTAACTTTCCTTATTGCGCCTGTGGTTAACTTTGTTTTAAATCCCTGGTAACTAAACCAACTAAAAGACTATTCTGAAAGAAAATAAAGATTTTAATTGTTTAATATGCATGCTTGATATGTGGCAAGAAATGAGCAATTAGCATGTGTTGAAGTAATTTTTTGTAGCTCTTCAAATTCATTGCCAAAAAAAAATCTTCTTTACATAACATTATTCGATTTAACTGCATAGAATTTTATACACTGTATAGTCTTCAATGAGAAGGTATTTTTTTTCGGCTCCGGAAGGACTTTAATCACGGTGAGATGAGGCACATTGGCTCCTTTCAGAATAAAGGTTGCAGACCGCTGATCTAAAACATGCTGGATAGGGGCCATAGAGGACCAGGATTGGGCACCTCTGATCTACAGTGATACGTATATTCATGTCTATAAAACACCATAAAATCTCCAATAACATAAGACAAAGTCCAAACATTTGTCACTAGTCTATATTGAGAAAAAATTCACTAAGACTGTTCAGAAAACATACCGTAAGAGAGGTTCAGGTTCGGTTTGAGTTTAAGAATGCAGCGGAGAGAAGATTCTAATTGTAGAAGTGTACTCATCCTTTAGTAACTCCGCAAGTTGATCATTTAAACCGTAAAAGTGACGCTCAGTCCTCTCCGCTGTCACTCGGCTCCGTATGTGCGCACGCACACATGTTTGGTGTGAACGCACCCCGAGCCTTACATCATATTTTTTAATTAGTCACGGTAATACTGTATACCATCAAAATTTGGATATCGCCCAAGCCTACAAAAATGTTATTCTTCACACTCTGTCACAGCTACATAGGAGGAAAGAATCAAAGCGTTTGTAAATAAGTGAATTCAGAGAATATTTGTACTTTTAGATCGTAAATTACACAACTTCCTGTGAGAGGTGTTGTGTTGTTCGACCAATATATTAATCGGCTCTATATATCAGTGGAAAGGACGATACTGATACTGAATTTAAAAACCGATAACTGTGCGATACTATTGTGCATCACACATTTCCATCAGATTTGTCCCGTGAAATGGGAGGCTGAAGGACATAGCTAGCGTAATCTCACATGATTTCAGCAGAACCGTCTAGTTTGCGTCAGTCATCTAATGTATATAAAATGTTTAACAAGTAACAGCAGTTGACTATTAACCTCTTCAACCCCAGTGAACCCACCGGTGGGGGCAGCTTCCATGATTCTCACGGGTCTAAATGTTTTAAAAAATGAATGAAATAAAACATTCTATAACTCTTTGTAATCCTAAGAAACTATAGAAGTTATAACTGTAGCTAACCCACATTCAGAATCAAAGACCACAGCACACACACCAGGACATTATGTTCAAAAAGGGAAAAGTCAACAACTCTGCCTTTTTCCACTGTTGTGAGTCACATAATAAACACAGATCTCTATAATAAGTGACTACATGAAACTACAGGCTGAGCTGAATCCACTGATATACAGGTCGGGTATGTTACGTGCCAAAACAATGCCACAAAAATCAGAAAATACACAGTGATGACAAATGGTGTCTTACCTTTGTTGTTTATTATCAAAAGTTGCTCTAATGTGCATAAAACTCTGTATTTTGATAAATCTAAATTGTGTCATCAGATAAAAGCTGGGTTTCCATTACAGAATTTTTGCAAACTAAAAGCGATATTTCTAAATTTTGACAAAGTATAATTGTGCTTTGAACGTCTTTCCATTGCACGTTGTTTTGACCTGGAGCCTCGCAACTCCCATGAGATCTCATCCCTTGAGACTTCGGCACAGGAAGACGGACGCACCAAACCTCCTTATAACACTCCGTATTACTAATGTGGCAGTAATCATTTTTTAAGTCTAATGCTGAGAAATGTCCCGGCCTCCATTTCTGTCTACACGTACCGCGTCATGTTTACTCGGAGAGAAGTGGTCATGTGACCAGCGACGTCACATCCTGTGATGCGTATTTGCGGAAAAAGTGTTTACGTGGTGCTTTTGCGACACATTTCAATATTGAAACATCTGAAATTCCTCCTTATTAAAGAGTAAAAACGTTTTTGCGATATTGAGGTTTGTTTTTCAAATAATGTGGGTGTTTCCATTACCAGTTTTAATGGAAACACAACTAGAGACCATCATTATAAATAACCAGTCATTTCACAGTCAAGAAATACGCCCAATGAGCGCATGGCCGGTCCCTCTTTTATCCAGATCTGATAGGCCAGGGCCAAAGCCCACCCCCTTAGCGTTTAAGGGTGTACTCACACTGGCAACCAGGGCCGTTCCTAACCAGCTCTGTGCATGTGTGAAACCATGGGGGGCCATTGTCACGGCAAATTTGCGGTTGACCTCATTTGGAGACATGATTTATTGCTCTGGTTGAGTGATGGAGTCCAGGCGAGGCATTGATGATTTTATAAAAAAGGTTTATTATAAAACTAAGTAAAAAAGAGTACAAAGATGGACAAAATTAGTGACCGCCCGGGCGGACGTCCGATGATCGAGTGGCACAGTTCTAACTCCTCACGTATATTCCCCCTGAGTCCCCCTCCCTCCTCCCCCCAGGAGATAAAGAGGACAGGGTGGAGGTGATAGAAGAGGGTGAAAAGAGACAGTTTCTTCTTTGGGTCAAAACAACCAGTTCTCTGGTATCTCCTGATTGTCGTGAGTGTTGGAGGTGTGTGCGTGTATGGTGTTTGTGTGTATGAATGGATGTGTATTGGGTGTGTATGTGTGACTATGTGAGTGTGTGTAGGCATGTCAGTGTGTGATGCCTCTGTGTCTGAGGGATAAGATGTGTTTTGGGAAGCTGACCTTGAGAAGAGGGCAGAAAACATGAGACAGCAGAAATGAAAAGTCTCAACTTAAAGCCTTAAAAAGAATAAGGTCTATGAGTAAATATGTTAATAAACATTAACTAACAATTTTGGCCCTGACACCATTGTCTGGCCTGCGTCGGTGTGAACTGCACCACAGGGGGGTTAACGGACCGATGGTCCTGCTGGAAGAGGTGGTCCAAACAGTGTGCCAGACTGGCACGGTTGGCCGCGCATGCGCACGCACAACTCGACCCGCGCGCAAAATGCGATGACGTTGGTACCGCGCGACGCTTTACGGCACATAAACATCCGCATTCCGCAATGATAGCGGTGTCAGAAGTGCTCGTTAGCTGATGAAAAGTTCAGAGTTGGCGTTTCCTGATATATATGAACAACACCACAGAGAACTCATGGAGGAAGAGGATAACATGACCGTCAGGACTTCTCTTTGTTCAGCCGACAGCGGGACAGTAACGGAGTGTAGCAGCTCATCATCAGGTCCGGGTATTTCCGAGGGTATAAATATACATATAAACACATATTACTGGTATATTAACCCATATAAACCAGAAAATATGGAAATGGACATTTTACTACTGCAAATGTGTACCATATTACTGGTATTTTGTGGACAGGACACATGTGGTTGGCTATTATATAACCCAGAAAAAAATGGAAATTGGACATTGTACTGCTGCTAATGTATAAATAATATAAATATAAATATATATATATATATGGTGTTTCAGTGTTCTGGGACACATACTCACAAACTCTGTAGAATGAAAACAAACACAGTGTCTTGGGGAGCAAAGTGTAGTGTATTAATTTATTCATCTAAATGTAACCAAAAACAGAACATCACCAATACAAGCCCAAATAAATGAAATGTCTGAAAGAAAGGGTAATAATTTTCCAAACAAAAATCAATAAGCCAGAAATAAAGTGCAACCTTTTGCAAAATGTAACATGAACCTTAAAAACAAAACATTTAAACACTGGAAGTACAAGGATGGGAATATTATGACAGCAGAACCTGGAACAAGACTGTAAATTGTAGCAACTATTTATTTATTTTTAATCTTATTTTATTTCTCTTCTTAGGTCGTGTCGTGTTAGTGCACATGTGATAATACCAATTATCAGTATGTGGAGTTCCTGTTAGTCCTGCACAACTATAATGAATTGCTCAGAAATCTACATGTGTCCTGTTCTCAAAATACCAGTAATATGTTACACATTTCAGCCGTAAAATGTCCCATTTCTATATTTTTTGGTTTATATGGGTTAATGTACCAGTAATGTGTTTATATGTATGTTTATACCCTCAAAATTACCATGGAATTATGGGTTTTACTCGGACCCCTCATCATCACGTCTCTGCAGAAGAAGACCCTCCGCTGCACCTCAGCACTTTAACAACTCACTAATTTCATAATTTAAATAAACTATTTCTACCTTTGTTTTTCTGTTTGCATGTCGTTTGCTTTGTATTTAATGAAATTATTTCTCCAACAGTTAAATCTACACATTTATACTGTATATAATAGACATACAGGATGATGTGTAACAATAATCAGTAAAATTAGCTGTAAACACATTTTGTAGAACTAAATATAAGGTTATGCTGTGAACAGAAAGAAAGGAAGACGAGCCAGATAATTATAAACTTTAGAATATAATACAATCATAACTTTTAATCATAAATATGACTCTTCTCAAAACAACAAACTTTGATATCTTTGTCACACAATATCTAAGCTTCCAGTGAATAATTTAAAAAAAAAAAAAAAAAAAAAAAAAAAAAAAGTTCACTGATGGTGACATTGAGATCTCAATGTCATCAGTGAACTTTTTTTTTATTTGTAAATTATTCACTGGAAGCTTCTCTGGTGGTGTGTGCAGTGGTTATTATTATTATTATTATTGTATGAAGCCAACATTACTGCAGCTCTGCACATCATTGTTGTCCTGTTAAAGTATTTTTATACAAAGACTTAAAAACATTCTGAAATTAGTGATGACTCAAGTAAATCACCTTTATTATGCATTATAACAATCTGTTCCTTAAGTCTCTAAATTATTGAAACAATTAAAAACAAAAATAAAATTACAGAAAATTAAATAATCATTTAATATACATTTCAATAAATAAGTGCATCCCATTCTGTCTGTTGTCTGTAGAAGTGATGGGTCTAAACCTGATGATGGAAACTAGGATCAGCTCATGGTTTTAATGTCCAGGGAGGGGCGTGGCCACTCTGCATGGACTTAAAGAAGAAGAAATAAAAGAAGAGTTACATAATGTCATGTTCATCAAAAGGAAAACTGAAAGTGATGGAGATAAATATGCTCAGATGGACACAGACACATACAGAGTTTAAACAAACACACAAATACTCTGTCCTAAATTGTCTCACACATTAAAAGCATCTATTTACACTTATATTAATGTACACAAAGACTAGCTCCACAAAATCAGAACGACATTTATTGATCCAGAAATTAAACTTATCTTACCTTTATAGGCTCAGTTTCCTCCTTTGTTTTCAAATCCATTTGAACCTCCATTCATGGTGGTTTTTATCATCAGAGAGTCTTTCATTTTTAATAAATCCACCGTTATTTGGTCTGTTTTAATCTCTTTCTTTCTCACTCACTTGGTTCTCTCTGTTCCTTGTGTCGATTTCGTCAAAACAAAGCGGCATCTTTAATGTTTCCGTTACGTGTGAGTAAAATTATCACAATGTACCGACACTGGCTGTAAAGAGCAACTTATTATCTTTCATAAACTGGTGGAATTTCTCCGATAGAACAAATATGAGCAGAGTTACGGTCATTTAAATTAACGTGATGCGTTCAGGGGCCCTGGGAAACCCAGTCCGTGAAAAGAGGATGTGTCTGGGTAAATCTTGACTTATAGTTACCCTACGCAACAGAAAATATGAAATTAACAGAATGTACTGTCAACAACAAACCCAGAGTTGCTTTATGGTGACATAACGCCATACGTGTCATAAATTAACGTGATGATGCATTTCTCTGTGGGAACCAAGTTGAGCTGGTGATCACGTCCGTTCTACCGTGTCAGAAAAGGGACAGGGAGGGGGGGATTCCTGCTGTGAGCTTGGAATGGCCCCAGTTGCCAGTGTGAGTACACCCTAATATCACCGATTTCTACAGGCTGTGAGCTTTCCAACACTGTCAATCATTCTGATTGTTCAAAGCATTGCTGAATAACAGCCATGCGTAACAGTATCAAAGAGTGGAACAAAAAATGGCATTACGCATGACACAGCAGAAACCTGGATTTAAAAAAAATGTGTTTATTTCAAGCGAAATTGAAACACCTAGTGGTCAAACATAAGACTAACAATGATTGGAATCAATTTGATTGACATATTACAGTTACACACTTGTTTACAAGCTTATGGAAAATTTGGCACAGTTGTGGCTAAGTGAGCTTCAGCCTGAACTTTTTTGAACAAAAACATGTGCATCTTTGACCTAATGTTTATTATTATCACCAAACTTGCTGCAGTTGATGTCCATACATTAGTTCAATTGTTTCTGCTTTTATAGCCTTCGCTAATGACAATTGGCTTTATACTTGATGTAAATCTCTAGGTTTTTTGGCCGGACTACAGATTTCTGTATTTAAAACATGATTTATTGTCACTCAGTATCATTTATTTCCAAAATGTCACATCATCTGTAACCACTAAGGGTCCTACTTCAATCTGAACAAAAATTTGCCATGTAGGTCATGTAGAAGCTTAGAAAAACATTTTTTGTAACGGGTATGTGGAAGTCATTTAAACTGGGAAAGATGATGAAACGTGTAATGTGATGCAGTAATGGGTAAACCCTGGAAGGAGAACTGGGAAATTTTGAAACGGAAAATGTGAAGCTCTATTAATGTTAGACTTCTCTAAAATGTCTCAGTGATGTGGAAGTAGAAATGAAAAAGAAAGAGTGCTGAAGGCTTTTGTTCACACAGTGAAACAAAGAGATCTCTGCTTATGTTCAAATGTTCTTTGATAGAGAGAATGGGGAGTGTTTATCTGATGTATAAATAAATGTACGTTAGAATGAGTTGGACAGTGCACTGTACCCTGCCACACTGATCATCACTATGAGGCAGAATGCATGAATATGAGGAATAATAAAACAAATCTCATCACAGAATTAGAGGGCTCTGCCTTTTGTCTTGTCCCTGCACTAAATGACAGAATGCATCCCTAAAACAAAGAGCAGTCATTGAATGGCCTACTAGCTTCTGTCACTTCTGACATGTCAGAGACAAAAGATGTAGAAAGAAAAGACTTGGTCTGATGAGGAATCTTTGTTTCTTTGCTCTGAATCTAGAGTAGCATTTTACTGCTCAGAGCTCTGTCAATCCAAAGGGTCGAGAACACATTTCCATCTCACAGACCAGTGATCCCCAAACCTTTTTAGCAGAGGTGACAAGTAACCAAGAACAAATACTTTGTTACTGTACTTAAGTAGTTTTTTCTGGTATCTGTACTTTACTTGAGTATTGATTTTTTTGACTTCTTACTTTTACTCCTTACTGAATATGACGCCACAGCGTAAAAAGACTCAAAATGTTGGTAGTTTTCTTAGTTTTATGGTTAATATTTTCAAGTTTTTAAAAATGTTAAACTCAAAGCTGCTCTGGGGTAAATTGAGCATTTGCACCTTTTATTTTTATTTACACATTTTATCTATATTGAGTGCTAAATTCTCCAGGAGTTCAAGGTTAACAGATTAAATTTTTTTCCATCTACCAGTTTTCTACAAGTTCTTAAAAAATATAATATGGAATTTGCTGGTTTAAAAACCCATCTTATTATTATTATCTTAGTCTTATTATTGAAGGGACATTTGTTTTACTTTTTATTTAAGTACACTTAGTAGCATATACTTTTTTTTAACTTTTACTCAAGTAAGGGAGCAACTTCAATACTTTTACCAGAGTCATTTTTTATTCAACTGTCTAAAGTTTTACTTGAGTACTGAAGACTAGTACTTTAGTCACTTCTGCTTTTTACAACAAAACACTTTCAAGCAAATATAAAAGATCTAAGCTTTAGCATTACATTTAGAAGGGCCTCCGATATGACATCCTCGCAAGAAACGAACCCAAAACAACTGAATTCATGTTCTGAAATAGAAAACGCAACCCAACTATTTAACATGGAATCACCTCGCATGCAAGTTTTGGGACAATATTACACATTTAAACACTATTATTTACCAAAAAGCAGGTGACTGAACGTCTAGAAGGTGTGACAGACAAATAAGTCTAATTTTCCCAGAATCCTGTTCTTTCATTATGTGTTACACTCTAGAAATCACGTCATCATGTGACTGTAAATTTATGCAGAGCCTCATCTGTGTGTTTTTAATGTGTTGGTTCTGCATTCAAATGTGACACGGCTCTGGTATAAAGACAAGTTCAGCTGATGGTGTATTAGCTGAACTGGTGATCAGTTTATCTGGTGACACGTCACAGCAGAAACATCTACAATCACACGCTCTGAAGGATTTCATTCAAACTGTGAGGATGATTTTCTGGTTGGAGGAAATTAAGGGATTCATAAATAATGTTTTGGGATCATATCACACATTCAGGTGGGATTTTTCCTGTTAAACAGGCAGCTGGGGGTTAGCATTGTGGTTAACGTCGTCCTCGCCACGTCAACTTAAAAGATTTCAGCCTAACCATCCCGTTTTCCTAAACTCTCTAAAAGTATTATTACCCATATTTATCATGTTTAGTAAAATTTCAGGAGGTTTAATAACCAGTAAAGTATCTAAACAGGGAAAGGGGAGCAAACAAAAAACAAAACAGAGGAGTGTAACATAACGTAGGCGTGTGTAAATTCTGAAAAGGGAATTGTGAATAGTTGAAACAGTTTGTTGAACATACTAGTGTTGTTAATGCAAAGCTGGTAGATGTGTTTTTTAATCTTTCAAATAGATTCCTGTCACATGATAATCCTGACTGTTTCCTGCATTTACAAAATCAAAGTATAAATTTAAATACCATCCAAGGGCATCTTAAAAAGGGAAAGAGATACTCAGATATTAATTATATAATGATATTAATAGCATAGGATATTCATTGCAACCATGATAAATAAGTGCTGTATTAACTCATTCAGTTCCAGCCATTCTCAGATTTTCTACCGCCTCAGTTTCAGCCGTTTTTGAGCATTTTGACTGATTTTAAAGACCCACAGAAAATTTTCTACTATGACTATCTGAAATCTGACACCAGATTCTGAAAGATTGAAGCCTCTAATCTCATAAAAATAAATCAGCTGTTGAATAGAGCAAGTTTTACACAAAATTTTTGTTTCAGAGCAAAAAGCTGAGAAAAAAGCCTTTTTCTAAAAAACCCTGTCAGTGACTTTCAACCTATTTTTTTTTTTTGCTTTAGTGACAACTAACATCTGAACATGGTTTCCTTATATAAAATAACAAAAAAAAAATAACACAAACCGGGCTTTTGATGGCAAAAGTATTATTTATCTATAGGGTCAGAGTTGAATGAATTTTTTACTTTGGCATTCCTCCAAGTTTCTCTCCCGTCAGTCTGTACACACGTAACTTCCTCTTCCAGAGTGTCACTGCGTTCCCCGTTTTTTTATGGTTTTATCTCACCATCGCCACACTATCCATGAGTTCCACACGTGCTCTGGTCGAGTGTGCGCTGCTGGGAACGTCAACTATCGTACGTAGCGCCATTTTCTGTCTCATAAACTCCTTTCCTCTCTCCCTCTTAGCTCTGCTGAGCATGGTTGATCTCTCATCCAAAGGTGCATTGCTACCTCCTACATGTGATCTATTATTTTGCTATCTGGCTCACGGGCTGGGGGTATTTTGACGAGTTATCTCCTTAATGGCACTGAGTGAGTTAATAAATATGTAGAACTGAATAAATCCCATAATCAGAAGTGTATTCCCTGCCTTATGTTGAATGATCAATACCAAAACATAAAATCATGGGAATAAAATATTTCTGGTCCATTTAACTTAAATGAGCATCAGGACTGGGCGATATGGACCAAAACTCATATCTCAATATTTATTCTTATAATAAATCTCGATTATTTTAATTCAACTAAAATCTGACCAGAAAGACAATTCACGATTAAATTTGCTGATGCAAAATGCCACACAGACACATTTATAAACAACAGCTCATCAATATGTGCCACTTTTGGCTTTTTCACCTGTAAGGGACAGCACGTGTGAGTGAGTTCTGTAGTGTGACTTGTTTAGAGTTAGGACTAGGCCTGTAGCGACGCGTTGACTACTTGATTCTAAAAAATTGTCGATGTCAAATCCGGAAGTCGCCACGCCTACGCACGTGAGTGGCCAAAACAAACCTGCATGGAGTACAAAACTCATTCTCAAACCACCTCTCTGGCTCAGAAGCCTGCCCTCCCAAGCTTTACATGTCACCAAAACACAACCCGCCCCCTTACATCAAAGGTGTGGAAATACTTTAAACGCAGCCATAAGCGTCAAGGTATCGTTAATTGCAGTCTTTGCATGATGGAGCTGGCGTATCACACCAGCACAACTTCCATGTGGGAGCATTTGAAGCGGAGGCATCTCATTGTTACTCGTGACGCCAGAGAACAGAAGTAAGGAACGTTACTATCGCTAGGCCTGGGCCGATAATCAATAAACCGGACTGTAAATAAAATGAACTCGGTAAGTTTGCCAGCCTCGGTATATTGACATATTCGGACGGCTGCAGAGGCTAGTGTTAGCAAAGGATATTAAACAGCAGATAACTCAGTCAGTTCTAATAATTTCTCTGAACCTGCAGCGTAATTACTCTAAAATAGTATACCACCGCCAGGCAATCTTAGATTTAAGTAAATCAAACCGTTGTAGTCCGGTAGATGTGACAACTCTGGACCTACTACGTAGCTTTGGATTGCTCCGGCGGCTACACCCAATGGCCTGTGAGGCAGCGGGGCCTGGTACCCGCGGTGTCCGCCAGCGGAGCCTGGTACCCGCGGTGTCCGCCAGCGGAGCCTGGTACCCGCGGTGTCCGCCAGCGGAGCCTGGTACCCGCGGTGTCCGCCAGCGGAGCCTGGTACCCGCGGTGTCCGCCAGCGGAGCCTGGTACCCGCGGTGTCCGTCAGCGGAGCCTGGTACCCGCTGTGTCCGCCAGCGGAGCCTGGTACCCGCGGTGTCCGCCAGCGGAGCCGGGTACCCTCGGTGTCCGCCAGCGGAGCCGGGTACCCGCGGTGTCCGCCAGCAGAGGAGCCGTAAGAGGTAATTAGTCATTTGAATAGTCGAATATTCAATAAAATAATCACCAGAATAATAATTTTAAAAATAATTGTTTACCCTTAGCCCTAGTTAGGACACACTCCACCTAACTGGGCTTTTTATGCTGTTCTGAGAAGTAACGAAAGCAGCAACTCGTAAAACAAGTATTTAAAACCAAATAAGCTAAAACCAAATAAGCTAAAACAAATATACAGTGGGGCAAAAAAGTATTTAGTCAGCCACCAATTGTGCAAGTTCTCCCACTTAAAATGATGACAGAGGTCTGTAATTTTCATCATAGGTACACTTCAACTGTGAGAGACAGAATGTGAAAAAAAAATCCAGGAATTCACAATGTAGGAATTTTAAAGAATTTATTTGTAAATTATGGTGGAAAATAAGTATTTGGTCACTTCAAACAAGATCTCTGGCTCTCACAGACCTGTAACTTCTTCTTTAAGAAGCTCTTCTGTCCTCCACTCATTACCTGTATTAATGGAACCTGTTTGAACTGGTTATCAGTATAAAACACACCTGTCCACAACCTCAAACAGTCAGACTCCAAACTCCACTATGGCCAAGACCAAAGAGCTGTCGAAGGACACCAGGAAAAGAATTGTAGACCTGCACCAGACTGGGAAGAGTGAATCTACAATAGGCAAGCAGCTTGGTGTGAAAAAATCAACTGTGGGAGCAATTATCACAAAATGGAAGACATACAAGACCACTGATAATCTCCCTCGATCTGGGGCTCCACGCAAGATCTCATCCCGTGGGGTCAAAATGATCATGAGAACGGTGAGCAAAAATCCCAGAACCACACGGGGGGACCTGGTGAATGACCTGCAGAGAGCTGGGACCAAAGTAACAAAGGTTACCATCAGTAACACACTACGCCGACAGGGAATCAAATCCTGCAGTGCCAGACGTGTCCCCCTGCTTAAGCCAGTGCATGTTCAGGCCCATCTGAAGTTTGCCAGAGAGCACGTGGATGATACAGCAGAGGATTGGGAGAATGTCATGTGGTCAGATGAAACCAAAATAGAACTTTTTGGTATAAACTCAACTCGTCGTGTTTGGAGGAAGAAGAATACTGAGTTGCATCCCAAGAACACCATACCTACTGTGAAGCATGGGGGTGGAAACATCATGCTTTGGGGCTGTTTTTCTGCTAAGGGAACAGGACGACTGATCCGTGTTAAGGAAAGAATGAATGGGGCCATGTATCGTGAGATTTTGAGCCAAAACCTCCTCCCATCAGTGAGAGCTTTGAAGATGAAACGTGGCTGGGTCTTCCAGCATGACAATGATCCCAAACACACCGCCCGGGCAATGAAGGAGTGGCTCCGTAAGAAGCATTTGAAAGTCCTGGAGTGGCCTAGCCAGTCTCCAGACCTCAACCCCATAGAAAATCTGTGGAGGGAGTTGAAAGTCCGTGTTGCTCGGCGACAGCCCCAAAACATCACTGCTCTCGAGAAGATCTGCATGGAGAAATGGGCCAAAATACCAGCTACTGTGTGTGCAAACCTGGTAAAGACCTATAGTAATCGTTTGACCTCTGTTATTGCCAACAAAGGTTATATTACAAAGTATTGAGTTGAATTTTTGTTATTGACCAAATACTTATTTTCCACCATAATTTACAAATAAATTCTTTAAAAATCCTACAATGTGAATTCCTGGATTTTTTTTTCACATTCTGTCTCTCACAGTTGAAGTGTACCTATGATATAAATATAAATTACAGACCTCTGTCATCATTTTAAGTGGGAGAACTTGCACAATTGGTGGCTGACTAAATACTTTTTTGCCCAACTGTATGTATGTATGTATATATATATATATATATATATTTATTAGGGACGTAACGATTCACTCAACTCCCGATACGATTCGATTCACGATATTGGGTTCACAATACGATTCTCTCACAATTTATTTCACAAAATGGGACTATAGAAAAATGATGACTGAAAAATATTCCTTTATTTTTTGGGGGGAAAAAACTATAAAAAACTATACTGTTTTCCTTTTATTTTTCATTGTCAAAAGAATCCCTTGATAAACTATTCAAAACAATGCAATTTAACTAAAAATAAATCTTGAATGAAATAAATAAAGGAATAATACAAATGAAGAAGAAGCCTATTAATTTAAATTGTGGTTCTATAGTAAACAATGCAAAACTGCATAATAGTTATTTTTAAGAGTGCAACTGAAAATGTATTTTGTGCCTTAACAATTGGACTTAAAAAAACAAACAGTCATTTCACTGTAATTAGGTCAGATATTTGTTTGGACCAGCAGAAGGCGCTGGTAACCCAGTGGTCGGTTGGCATGCAGATATCTTGCAGTGAAGAAGAGATGCTATGCTAGCAGACAGAGCTAATAGAAAAACATGACTTTTACAGATATTCACGTAGTATTACAGATATTTGTTGGTGCTAAAGGGGTAAGGAATCATTTATGAACATGTTTAAAAGTATAAGGCGGCCAGAAAGAAAGTATTAGTAGATTCCGCCCGCCGCCAACACTTCTGGATAGCTGGTTTGTAATTTTTTATATCACCAAAATAGAAAACTGTAGTCCTTTTGTGTATTTGTCCTGTAAATGATTGTGTATTTGTGATGTTTATTTACATTTTTGGAGTATTATTTGTGTCTTTCTGTTGTAAGTATTTGTATTTTTTAATGTATTCTTGCTCTCTTTGTTCTGTTATTTTGTACATTTACTTTGGGGGCCGCATAAAATTAGATTGAGGGCCGCATGTGGCCCCCGGGGAAGCCAGTTGCCTCCTATGTTTGCTTTAAATTCTTCATATCTGTCCTATCGGGGCCTTATATTCTACTCTGCTACTTTAAATAAGACACCTGTAGTGCTCCCAACAATTACTGCGCGGAATAATTGCCTTAAATTGCTGCATCATCATCATCATCAGAAAGAAACGACAGTGTTAATATGTTGGAAAAAGAAATGGCATCTTACACTGATACAAATAAAAACCCTGGTGATTTTCAGAGGCTGATGGTAAGATGTTGATCACAGAGTAAATCATTTCTCAGCTCCATTAAGTCCTGTCACTCTAGTTTACAGAGGCTTTTAGTCCAGAGTTGGCTTTCAGAAAACCACCAAAAAATAGAAGATCTTCATGTTTTATGGCTCCATGCACATTGTCAAAAACACGGCGACAATTACTGAAAAAGGTTCACGTTTTCTGGAACACTTTCCCTTTTTTTTTTTAACAATGCATTTAGTTCAATGGCTATAATGGCCATGTTTACATGGTCATTAAAGCTTTAAGTCCTTTTTAATTCAGAGAAAAAGTTCAATTCTCTTTAAACTAACCATGTAAACACTTAATTCGTAATGCTAATTTAATTCCGAATTAAATTTAATTCTTAATTAAGTGGTTGGTTTATTCTGATTTTAATTCCGAATGAAATAATTCTTCCTTCTTGTAAACACTTCATTTCGCTTTAAGATAATTCTAGTGAGCATGCTTTACTTGCTGGTGATGACATAATCCAAGATGGCCGCCAGGCTATTTAATAAGAGCCTTAGAAGACATGATATATTGAAAAGAGTGGATGGACAAAAGAATAATCATGGACATTCACATGGACACACGGACATGGACAAACGGAACAGGCTTCATCAATGCCTGAAGCATCAGATTTTCACTAATGAATTAAATAAAGCAGAATAAACCTGTTTTCAATGTAAACACAAGGCAGAACTCTTACTTTAATTCTGAATAACTTAATTTGGAATAACTAATTCCGATTTAGAAAACATCAACATCAATGAGTCCCTTTTACCAAGGAGCCAATAGCAGAGTCCGTTTCAACCACATTGTTTATTATTGAGAGTTGTTTTAATTTGAAAAAGAATAATAACTTAAAAATGTCAGTGTTATTATTATAATCACATTTCAGGCAAACCCATTCAACTTCCAGAAGACCCCAAGGTTGAAAAACGCTGTTCTAAATCCTGACATGAATGTTGACCATGTGACCCTCAGATCAGAATCACGTTTGTGGCCCCGCCCCCTGTAATTAAATTTACTGTTTCTGTACCAGAGCCTGATCTATCAGACAAGAATTTTTAAAGGTGATTAATAGGACACTAATAATAGTTGGTATTTATATTTAGACTGTATTAAAAACGACGGGAGCAAGTTTCAACACAGGTTTCAATCATGTGATCATCCCCACGTCATGTGACCGTGTCCATCTGTCACAGCTCCCGGTAGTTAATCACTCTAAATTTTATCAAATCTATAAAAACGTAAATATGTGACATAAACACAGGTGCTGAACCAGTCCAGAAAAACCTGAGCTTCCACTTTGTTACCGTGTGACAGACGTTTAGAGTAAAGTCACATGACTGTTCGGTCAGCTGACTGCGGGGCTAGCTAGGCTAACACCCTGTTAAAGCTCGCACAGTGTGTGTATTTTGTAATACAAACACAAGCTCACGGATATACCGACCACACACAGCCTTTACATCTTTATATCAACATGTTTCATTTTAAAAGAGCTGATATTCCTACCAACACAGAGCGGATTGTTCCCGAAACGAGTTAGCATGTTAGCTTAGCAGCGTAGAAAATTTAAGGCATTAGGCCCGAACAGCTGATAAACACACACAGACTATAATAATCTGCACATTATAAACACCTCCATCACAGATGCAGATGGTTGTTTTATCTTCTGAGCAGATAGGACGTGTCCTCTGTCCGCTAGCTTAAAACCAAGTGTATTGGCACACGTTTCATGTCATTACAAGCTATTTAAAGACAAACACAACCTCTGTGCACTCGGACCATCCCTATAGCCATGAAACAGTGAGTATGGATGTTGAAGTACGTACTGAGGCGGGGCTGTGAGATGTAATTCCTGGTCACAGCCTGGGTGTGGGTCCTCGCTGCGGCCGCCAGTCCGTTCACATCCATCGCCCTGTTGGCCACCAGAGTTGCCATTGTGCAGTAAAGAGGACAGAAAGCTTTGGGCTAACGTTGCTCACTGCGTGCTAACAGCTGCTCAATAACATAGAATGACAGCACAGCTAGTCACGTGACACACCGGAAGCGGATGTCAGGTCAGGAGCGAACAAGAACGCGAAAAACGGGAGCGCGCATCAGTCGAAATGTATTTTATTTTATTATCAGCTTTATTTAGTTCAATCAAAATGTGTTACAATTAAATATTTGAATAGATAAATAACATTTATTGAACACTGACTCACTGAATATGTAGAACCTATTGCAGCCTGTTTCCACCACTAAAGTCATCATTAGAGTTAGCAAAGTCATAATTATGAGATACAAACTGACTACTGACACTGACTGTTTCCATTCTCTATTACACTTTGAATAACAGTTAATTCAAACACACATTTTAGGCTGTTTATTCAGTTCATAGAATTCAACACATGGTACATAGTGTAGATAATAGTAGAAGTACATAAATATGTCTCTGTTGTAAAATGATTCTGTCATATTTCTGTGCAACTTTATATAAAAACATTTTTCTCATATTATGACTTTCTTTCTCAAAATTATGACTTTCCTTCTCAAAATTATGACTTTCTTTTTCATAATTATGACTTTCAGAGATAACATATTTTGGCTGTTTATTCAGCTCTTAAAATTAAACACATGGTACTGTTGAAAATAGTAGAAGTACATATACACATATTGTGCCACATTTTTGTATGTTTCTTTCCAAATTTACATACAAAATGTATATTTTTAAATGAATGATTTAATCTGAACAGAATGTTGTGAGTCTCTGTGTTGTTTGATTATTGATTCAAAGCTGATCTATCACACCTGTTTCCTAAATACTTGCACGGTGGTGCAGTGGTTATGTTGACTGGAGTCTCTAGATTACATTTGTCAAACTTAAGGCCCAGGGGTCAAATCTGGCCCTTTAAAGCTCTAAATTCGGCCAGCAGAAGAAAGTAGAAACAAAACAAAACAGCTAAAACAGGACTCGTTGTGTAAATCACCGACAAATTCAGTTGTCGATATCTTAGTTTATCCAAATACACAAATTCAATGAAGCTGCACATTTTTTTCAAGGGCTCACAGTTTTTCATTGGCTTTATCATATGATGACAGTCATTTTGAATTTCAAATTGTTGCAAGTACACTCAATTTT
The DNA here is from genome assembly GCF_900634775.1 of Gouania willdenowi. NCBI lineage: Eukaryota > Metazoa > Chordata > Actinopteri > Blenniiformes > Gobiesocidae > Gouania > Gouania willdenowi. The sequence continues at coordinate 35,744,554 of NC_041058.1, forward strand.
TCCAAAATCCTTAAATTTTCCTCAAATTATTTTCCAAAATTTCCCCAAATTAAATAGAAATTGGTCACAAAATCAAAGAAATTTGAAATCCTGTTGGGACTGCTATCTGCCACTTATAGAGGGTTTTGACAGTGCGTCATTAACCCAGAAGTCACCATATTGGTGAGATTCAGCAGGTAAACAAAGCGCACGCACAGCTGTTGAGGCTAAATCACCATGGTTACAGGTTAGCTATAGAGGCTAAATCAACATCAGAATCAGAAATGTTTTTAATGGCCATGTACAGTTTTAAGGACAGTACAAGGAATTTGTCTTGGTAGTTGGTGCACAAAACAAACAACAACAAAAATAAAAAACAAAGAACAACCCAGCAACAATAATAATAATAATAATAATGATAAATATAAAGGATGAGGGATAAATAAAGGATAGATAGAGAATAAAGGATAAATAGGATAAATCTAAATATATATATATATATATATATATATATATATATACAGTGCAGCAGATAATGTCATCATGGAGGTGGTGATCGGGTGGGGGGGGTTCAGTGGGTGACTTGGGGTGTGTTCATGTGGATGGTGAAAGAAGCTGTTTTTGTGTCTGGAGGTTCTGGTCCTGATGGACCTAAACCTCCTTCCAGAAGGGAGAGATTGAAACAGTTTATGACCGGGGTGGGAAGGGCCACAATCTTTCCTGCACGCCTCAAAATCCTGGAGGCGTACAGGTCCTGGAGGGAGGGCAGATTGCAGCCGATGACCTTCTCTGCAGAGTGGATGATACGCTGTAGTCTGGCCTTGTCCTTGGCAGTAGCTGCAGCGTACCAGATGGTGATGGAGGAGCAGAGGATGGACTGGATGATGGAGTTGTAGAAGTTCACCATCATCTTTGTTGGCAGACTGAACTTCTTCAGCTGCCGCAGAAAGTACATCCTCTGCTGAGCTTTTTTGATAAGTTGAGGTCCTGAGTGATGATGGTCCCCAGGAAGCAGAAGTACTCCACAGAGGTCACTGTAAAGTCTCCCAGGGTGAGGGGGGTGAGGGGGGCTGGGTTCTTCCTGAAGTCTGCTATCATCTCCACTGTCTTTAAAGCATTGAGCTCCAGGTTGTTCTGGCTGCACCAGGACACCAGCCGGTCTGTCTCCACCTGTAGTCAGACTCGTCTCCATCAGAGATGAGACGATGATGGTCGTGTCGTCTGCAAACTTCAGGAGTTTGACCGACTGGTGAGAGGAGGTGCAGCTGTTGGTGTACAGGGAGAAGAGCAGAGGAGAAAGAACACAGCCCTGAGGAGATCCAGTGCTGATGGTCCTGGAGCAGAGATGGTTTTTCCCAGCTTCACGTGCTGCTTCCTGTCAGACAGGAAGTCTGTGATCCACTTGCAGGTGGAGTCTGGCACGTTCAGCTGGGAAAGCTTGTCCTGAAGGAGAGCTGGGATTATAGTGTTGAAAGCAGAGCTGAAGTCCACAAACAGGATCCTGGCGTAGGAGCCTGGGGAGTCCAGGTGCTGGAGGATGAAGTGGAGAGCCAGGTTTACAGCATCGTCTACAGACCTGTTGGATCTATAGGCAAACTGCAGGGGGTCCAGGTAGGGGTCGGTGATGTCCTTGATGTGGGAGAGCATGAGGCGTTCAAAGGACTTCATGACCACAGATGTCAGAGCGATGGGTCTGTAGTCATTAAGTCCTGTGATCCTCAGCTTTTTAGGGACAGGAACGATGGTGGAGGCCTTAAAACAGGCTGGTACGGTGCATGTCTCCAGTGGTGTTAAAAATGTCTGTGAACACTGGAGACAGCTGATCAGCACAGTGCTTTAAGGTGGAAGGAGAGTCCGGTCCACAAGCCTTACGGGGGTTTGTCATTGTTATAACTCACCCTGGTCTTTGATGAAATGCAGCTGTCCTCACAGAAGCTGATGTAGGACGTCACAGCGTCTGTAAACTCATCCAGGGAACTGTTCGCAGACCTGAAAACATCCCAGTCAGTCCAGTCCAAACACTCCTGGAGTTTCTCCACTGCTTCACTGGTCCACTGTTTAGATTCCTTCACCACAGGTTTACAGAGCTTCAGCCTCTGTCTGTATGAAGGAATCAGGTGGACCATCACATGGTCCGATAGGCCCAGTGCAGCACGGGAAACGGCGTGATAAGCTTAGTGTGGTGTAACAGTGATCCAGTGTCTTCTCCTCTCTGGTCGGACATTTAATTAATTGTCTATATTTGGCGAGCTGGTATGAGAGGTTACCTTTATTAAAGTCACCAAGCACAATGATAAAAGAGTCCGGGTAGGTCCGCTCCATGCACAGGATCTGGTCGGCGAGTGTGCGCTGTGCCTCACACACATCAGCTGACGGTGGGATGTACACACCAACCAGGATGAATGAAGTGAACTCACGGGGAGAATAGAAGGGTTTGCTGTTGATAATAAAGGATTCCAGGTGAGGAGAGCAGTGCTGGAGGATCACTGTCACGTAGTTACACCAGTTACTGTTCACATAAAAGCAGATTCCTCCACCTTTCTTCTTCCCGGTGAGCTCCGCGTCTCGGTCCGCTCTGTGAAGTTGGAAGCCGGCCAACTGCAGCGCAGAGTCCGGTACCGCTCCACACAGCCACGTTTCCGTGAAGCACAGAACAGAAGATGAGGAGAAGTCTCTGTTTCTACCCAACAGCAGCTGGAGTTCGTCCACTTTGTTGCACAGTGAGCGCACGTTAGAAAGGAATATCCCCGGTAACGGTGTGCGTCGGCCCCGCTGGCGGAGGCGCACAAGCGCACCAGCTCTTTTTCCTCTCCTCCGGCGCTTCACTGCGTGAGCAAAGGTGAGCAAACCTTTGAGTAAAATGTCCAGTAAATCCACAGAGGAAGCGATGAAAGTGGGAAATAAATCTTTGGGGATTATTGCCCTGACGTTCAAGAGCTCTTCTCTTGAATAAGAGAAGCCAGTTGCGGATTTTACGACAAAAACAAGACAAAAAAGTGCGTACCAACACACCACAGCAGCCATCCGCGGCGCCATCTTGCCATGATTACAGGTTAGCTGTTGAAGCTAAATCACCATGGTTACAGGTTAGCTGTTGAAGCTAAATCACCATGGTTACAGGTTAGCTATAGAGGCTAAATCAACATGATTACAGGTTAGCTGTTGAAGCTAAATCACCATGGTTTCTGGTTAGCTGTTGAAGCTAAATCACCATGGTTACAGGTTAGCTGTTGAGGCTAAATCACCATGGTTACAGGTTAGCTATAGAGGCTAAATCAACATGATTACAGGTTAGCTGTTGAAGCTAAATCACCATGGTTACAGGTTAGCCGTAGAGGCTAAATCACCATGATTACAGGTTAGCTGTAGAGGCTAAATCAACATGATTACAGGTTAGATGTTGAAGCTAAATCACCATAGTTACAGGTTAGCTGTAGAGGCTAAATCACCATGATTACAGGTGAGCTGTTGAAGCTAAATCACCATGATTACATGTTAGATGTTGAAGCTAAATCACCATGGTTACAGGTTAGCTATAGAGGCTAAATCAACATGATTACAGGTTAGCTGTTGAAGCTAAATCACCATGGTTACAGGTTAGCCATAGAGGCTAAATCACCATGATTACAGGTTAGCTGTAAAGGCTAAATCAACATGATTACAGGTTAGATGTTGAAGCTAAATCACCATGGTTACAGGTGAGCTGTAGAGGCTAAATCACCATGGTTACAGGTTAGCTATAGAGGCTAAATCACCATGGTGACAGGTTAGCTGTAGAGGCTAAATCACCATGGTTACAGGTTAGCTGTAAAGGCTAAATCACCATGGTTACAGGTTAGCTATAGAGGCTAAATCAACATGATTACAGGTTAGCTGTTGAAGCTAAATCACCATGGTTACAGGTTAGCCGTAGAGGCTAAATCACCATGATTACAGGTTAGCTGTAGAGGCTAAATCAACATGATTACAGGTTAGCTGTAGAGGCTAAATCAACATGATTACAGGTTAGATGTTGAAGCTAAATCACCATGGTTACAGGTTAGCTATAGAGGCTAAATCACCATGGTGACAGGTTAGCTATAGAGGCTAAATCACCATGGTGACAGGTTAGCTGTAGAGGCTAAATCACCATGGTTACAGGTTAGCTGTAAAGGCTAAATCACCATGGTTACAGGTTAGCTATAGAGGCTAAATCAACATGATTACAGGTTAGCTGTTGAAGCTAAATCACCATGGTTACTGGTTAGCCGTAGAGGCTAAATCACCATGGTTGCAGGTTAGCTGTAGAGGCTAAATCACCATGGTTACAGGTTAGCTATAGAGGCTAAATCACCATGGTGACAGGTTAGCTGTAGAGGCTAAATCACCATGGTTACAGGTTAGCTGTAAAGGCTAAATCACCATGGTTACAGGTTAGCTATAGAGGCTAAATCAACATGATTACAGGTTAGCTGTTGAAGCTAAATCACCATGGTTACTGGTTAGCCGTAGAGGCTAAATCACCATGATTACAGGATAGCTGTAGAGGCTAAATCAACATGATTACAGGTTAGATGTTGAAGCTAAATCACCATGGTTACAGGTTAGCTGTTGAGGCTAAATCACCATGATTACATGTTAGATGTTGAAGCTAAATCACCATGGTTACAGGTTAGCTATAGAGGCTAAATCACCATGATTACAGGATAGCTATAGAGGCTAAATCAACATGATTACAGGTTAGCTGTTGAAGCTAAATCACCATGGTTACAGGTTAGCCGTAGAGGCTAAATCACCATGATTACAGGTTAGCTATTGAGGCTAAATCACCATGGTGACAGGTTAGCTGTATAGGCTAAATCACCATGGTTACAGGTTAGATGTTGAAGCTATATCACCATGGTTACAGGTTAGATGTTGAAGCTAAATCACCATGGTTACAGGTTAGCTGTACAGGCAAAATCACCACGGTTACAGGTTAGCTGTAGAGGAAAAATCACCATGGTGACAGGTTAGCTGTAGAGGCTAAATCACCATGGTTACAGGTTAGCTATAGAGGCTAAATCACCATGGTTACAGGTTAGCTGTGTCTCACCAGTACATTTACAGAAAAGACAACACTTGGACCGACCTCCTCCTACACAATTTACTAAATATAAATACAATATTGCCCATAAGGTTTTAATATTAATTTCTCTCTTTATAGCAAAGAGTTAAAACATGACTGGTCAGTCACCTTCATTGCACAATATAACAATCTAATGTAAAACTTATGATGGAAACTTTACCTTAACTTCCTACATTCTAAGTTTCTCCCAGTGGCTCCTTCTTGTTCTAAACCCTCTCTGAACCTCATGGAGGTTTGATCATCCAGGAGGATCTTCATGATGGTATTTTTAGGGCGGGGCTACTGGACTCTAAACGCCCTCACTTTTTGTTCTTCTTCTTGTTGTGTACACTAGTTAAAATCACTACTCCTCTGTTATTTGTGAACGAATCAAGCTGAAATTTAGTAGCTATATTCTATGGATGTGTACGCATTATTGCTTGGAGACAGATTTTTGATTTGGGGCCCCAAAAAAAAAAAGAAAAAAAAAAGAACGTTGATTGTTCATTTATTTGCGAGTCAAATATTACAACGGTTGGTGGTACCGAATCATTGGCACGTACCAATATATGAATGGGGTTCATTACTCACGGGGGCGCCAGGGGGCCCCATTTTTCAAATGATCACTCCTCCGTTAGTTCATGTTAGATCGGAATGCAGTTTGGTATGAATACTCTATGAATGAATATGATTAGACACTCGGAGCCCTTTTTTAAATATGCCTCCCCCCCCCCCCCCCATTTACAGTAATTTCCAAATATTTATGGGAACATAGTTGTGTGATATATTGTTTAAAAGGTAATTCAATGTAGATTACGATTATGCCTCGCACAATTTGATTAGGGACCCCCCTTTTTTTGGCAATTTCCATTAAAGTTGTTTTTGTCATTTTTTTTTTATTTTTTATTTTTTTTACCTTGTCTGCACATGCTGTCGAAGGTTAACACTACAAGAAGTGCAATCTTTTAACAGCAATGCATATTTTATTATTGCAATTAAATAAATTTATTTATTTCATTGCATAATTGTGACCATCACCAGCCCTCCCTAGGGAAGGGTAAGAAATACTTTATTAAAGGGAGGATGTAAAAAAGAGAGGGCAGTGTTACACCAAGGTGAGGGGTTGGAGGGGGGTGGGGAAGTTAACAGGGAAGAGGGATACAAGATAGGATATAGAATGGGTGGGGAATAGTTGTTAGGTTTTAAGTGATGCGATGTGAAATTGTGGTTGTGTATATTGTGCTTATTGTTGTGTTTGGTGACCAGTGTGCAGCTTAGGAATAATGGTGGTGGCTGTGAACAGAGGAAGAAGTGAGTGGAAATTCCATAAAACAGGTATTTGGGAACAACGTGTCTATGGTTGAGCCCAGTATGAGTGTTATCCCACAGCCCAAGGCCAGTGCATCCATGACAAATGTATTTCCAAGAACCGCCACTGCAAAACCCATGAGCCGCCCCCGGGCCCGAAGAAGCAGTCAGGCCAGCAGCAAGAGCAGGCAGCCTAAGGGCCCCCGGCGACCACCCCACGGCCAAGCAGCCCCCCGAACGCCCCCAAGATCCCAAGCCGAGAGGCAGCCATCGCCCCCCTCATACACACCCGAGAAAGCCCCAAGGAGCCAAGGACCCAGCGCACCACGCCACCGATCCCACCCCCAACCCCCAGACCCCCCACCCCATCGGCCCCCCCACCCCCCCACCCCACCCCCGCGCCCAACCCCCCGAGGGGAGGGCCCAGAGAACTCCCTGCCCGAGGCCCCAGCGGAGGAACCGAAGCCCACGCCCAGCAGACGACCAGAGCCGCGCCGAACAGGCAGCCAGCGGACACCCGCCGGCGAGCCCAGAGCCAGCAGGGGCCCGACCCCAGGCCGGAAGGACCCGGAACGGATGCAGCACCAGGAGCAGCCCGCCCAGGGAGGACGACCACACCCCAAGCCGCATAAGGCACCAGGGGGCCGCCGGGAGTTTTTGTCATTTATTTGTGAGTCGAATATTGCGACAGTTGGTGGTACCGAATCATTGGTTTGAGTGACTGGGTTCTTTCTCATAAATGTTGATCGTGTTAAATGGATTAGAATTAGAATTGCATGCTGACTCACTAATAGTTCTAAATGACTGAAAACTGGTATAAATAAAAGAGCGCTTTAGCACTCGTTCTGTACCGTGCTCTGTGAATCCTAATAAAGTTATATAAACTTCAATCTTGAGCTTTGATATTGTTGTGATTTGAAGTACGTTCTCAAACCAATCCTTACTGTACTGAACGAGATTTTACCTCTTTATTAATGTTGATAAACAGCTAAAATAACCAGATAAAATAACGAGCTAAAATAACCAGATAAAATGACCAGATAAAATGACCAGATAAAATAACCAGATAAAATAACCATATAAAATAACCAGCTAAAATAACCAGATAAAATGACCAGATAAAATAACCAGATAAAATGACCAGATAAAATAACCAAATAAAATGACCAGATAAAATAACCAAATAAAATAACCAAATAAAATAACCAGCTAAAATAACCAGCTAAAATAACCAGATAAAATGACCAGATAAAATAACCAAATAAAATAACCAGATAAAATAACCAGATAAAATAACCAGATAAAATAACCAGATAAAATGACCAGATAAAATAACCAGATAAAATAACCAGATAAAATAACCAGATAAAATGACCAGATAAAATAACCAGATAAAATAACCTGATAAAATAACCAAATAAAATGACCAAATAAAATAACCAGATAAAATAACTAGATAAAATCCGACATCAGTGTTGCATGTCCAATGCTAGTCTTTTTTTTTTACTCATTTGACTGTGGTACTGTGGTAACGTGGTACGTGCTGTTTGGAGCAGAGAAGCTGTGTGGGTCTGGCCGTAGTTCATCCCAACTTGTTTTAATTAAATCCACCAGTATTTTGTCTCCTTCAGTCCATCTTAGACTTCTTTACAATACTCACTGAGATGTTGCTATACAAACAAGCTAATGAGCTTGTGCTAATAGACCAGGGGTCTCCAACCTTTCTGAAACTGTGAGCTACTTCATAGGTACTGTATAGTCTGAAGAGCTACCAGTTAGAAAAACACTTATTAAATCCTACATTTTCATGGTTTTACTTTAATTAGAGCGTAAGATAAAAAGGAAGGCTAGCAGTAATTTAAAAAGGTAGGAAATGTTAAATTTCAACATGGAACACTTTTATCTCCTACTTTATGCAATGGTTTTGAGATGTATTGACTGTTTCATATGTTATTCATTTAATGCAATATACTTTTCTTACCTAAATTTGAGTGTTGACGTTTTGCATGCTTGAACAATTAAACCCAGCCACCACAGAAGCACAGTTGCTAGAGAGTATTATATTGACCCGGGAACCAGGAAAGTTCCTTGGTCGCAACTGTATGTCATAAAAGTGTCCGAATTCAGCTCCAGTACTTTAACAAATGGGATTTTTACCACCTTTAGGTTCACAGTAAACATCAGACACCATGTTGGTCTCAGGTTTCTCGTCAGAACATGTGTTCTTTTTCCTGTTTTTCGTCAGAGTAGCGTTTGGCTTTGCTGCTCTCAGACCTTACCATGGAGGGTCTAATTTGGACACTCATCTTCACTTTGTATTAATAAAATATTATACTTATATCAAGAAGGTGTCCACGGAGAATGTTTCATCAACATTTAGATAAAGAGAAACCCACCACAATTTCATTTTCATTAAATGTTCTAGAAAGCCCACCTTGAATTTAAAAAAAATATATCTTATTTATCATATATATAATTAACAGACTACTAACCATATGCAACACTTAAAAACATTTCTCACAATGTTTTAGTGAAAATAAAGATGGTTAATTTAATACTAAAACTCTATCAGCAGTATTTAACTTTACTAAATATAATAACTACATCTGTCATGAGGGCACCGTGTCGGTGAGCCCTGTAACAGACAATGACTAATGTTCATGTCCAGCTTTATAAAGAAAGAGGAACTTATGAGTAACTCATTGTTTACAGAAGTCCTCCATCTTTGTGTAATAATTTAAATGAATATATTTAGATTTCAGATGTTGTTCCTGGAATCTGTTGACTACGATGAAATAAATACAAGTGCTCTGCTTTTTTATTTATTTATTTATTTATTTATTTATTTATTTATTTACAGCTGCAGAAACTGTCAGCAAGAAATGCAGCAAAAAAATATGATAGAAATGACAGGGTGGTCCTAAGTGTGTTTTGGGTTGAACTCAAATCAATCAATCAATTAATCAATCAATCAATCAACATATGAGTGCGTTGAACGGCTCTAAAATACAAAGATAAAGATCAAATCCCCTGTTGGTGTATCAGCTCAACTGGTGATCATTATAACTGGTGACCAAGTGGATTTAATGCTACATTTTCCAAAAAAAGGTGACTTGGCCACTTGATGTCAGAGCTCACATTCGGTAAAGTTGGTAAAAAAAACAAAAACAAAACAAAAAAAAAAAAGACTTCTTAGAGCTGGAGTGTTCAACGTATTTTAGTTACTAGATTGATCTCAGTGTGCCATAGATTATACATGAAAAACATTATTGAGTCCTAGTTTGAGCTTCATATAAATACATATGTATGACAGATACCGACAACAGATATTAGATGTATATTTCATTTTCATTTCATTTCATTTTATTTATTCTTTTTTCATGGTAATGCAACATAAATTGGTACAACAATCCAGCAAACACAACAATAATACATTCCATGAAAAGAAGAACAGGAGTAGGATGAAGAAAAAAAATCTACCCCATTCTTAACAAAAACGTTACAAATTAGAAGGCCTCACCGATGCCAAAAGATAACAATAGCCCAGAACAGATTTTAACAATTTTCACTTTTTTATTATTTTTTTTATTTGATTTCTCATATTTGATTTTATGACCAATTTTGATTTAATTTGGAGACATTTTGTGGAATGATTAAAAGGAACATGAGAAACAGAAATTAAGGAATGCCGGACATATATAATGTTTAAATAAAAGATGATTGTAAAGAACAAAACTGTGGTATGAACACATAATGTGTCTGAGCTCTTGGATAAACAAAGGGTCTATTTATATTTTTATTATTTTATTGTGTATATAAATCTAATTTAAAGAGAGTAGGTGAAATAAATTTGTTGATTGTTTTGGTGTAATTGCACAAAGAGCATTAACTTAATGTTTGTGCAGGAGTCTACATGTTTAAAGAGAAAAAAAGATGAAAATTGCAGGTGTTTGAAAGAAATGAGAGCTCTTTAAAAAAATTATGAATGACTGCCATCATGTAATATACAGTAAGCATGGAAAAACTATGAGCCCTGGCTAATACTGTGGAGTTTCATTTAATTTGTGTATATAGATGTGCTGAACTGAATCCATTGGTAACTCAATGTTTTCTCTGTCATTTTTTATTTCTACTGCGGGCAAAATTAGAAACTCTAAAGGGCCGGATTTGGCCCACGGGCCTTGAGTTTGACACGTGTCTTAGAATAGATAATCATTTGTCTGACGACGGCACACAACAAAGATTATTTTATTGCCTAAAAACATTAGGAAATGATAGACAATATTTACTTTGTTTTCAGATTACTGCAGACGTTGTGGAACACATGAATGCTGATGTATAATCCTTTTGATTATAAATGATCTGTTTTCAGAATTTTAAAATGGATTTAAATTGCTTTTTGTTATTATTCTATTTTTTATTATTTGATTTTGTGCTGTTTCATGTTTTAATGCAGTAACAGAATCACTCTTAAACGTGCTACATGTTGTTGCCTTGCTTTGGTGAAATAAAATAAAGAAGAATATTCTGAATAGTCACTGTTTTAAACATAAAAACTGTGACGGCGTATTAGGGCCACATTAAAATTAAAATAAATCTGGGCACTGCACGATTAAAGTCGTAATATTTTGGGATTGTTCAGACCAAAGAATTAGACAGATGTGGAACAAATAGCCTCTTTTATTGTGGAGGAGGAAGTGGAGGAAGTGGTTGCCTTCAGGGATATCAACATTGGTTGGGTTCATTTCAACTGGGAATTTTGAGCGCTGCAACATTACCAATTGACCAAAAATATTATGATTTTAATCTTGAAATATTATGATTTTAATCTTGAAATATTATGATTTTAATCTTGAAATATTATGATTTTAATCTTGAAATATTATGATTTTAAACTCAAAATAACGACTGATAAAATTATGACTTTATTCTAATAAAATCTTGACTATTCTCAAAATATTACGATTTTAATCTCGAAATAATGACTTTAATCTGTTAAAATTATGACTTTTTTCAAAACATTATGATTTTAATCTCAAAATATTGTGAGTTTAATCTGATAAAATTATAACTTTTTTCTCATAAAATTACGACTTTATTCTCACAAAATTATGACTATTCTCAAAATATTACAATTTTATTCTTAAAAAAATAACGACTTTATTCTGATAAAATTACGACTTTATTCCCATAAAATTACGACTTTATACTCAAAATATTACAATTTTAATCTCGAAATATTACGACTTTAATCTGATAAAATTACAACTTTATTCTCATAAAATTAGTACGACTTTAATCTCGAAATATTACTTTAAATTTGTGGTGCTCAGATGTCTTTTTTATTTTAATGTGGCTCTAACACACTATTGTACATGTACAGTATCGCCATTATTGTGTGGGAGATATTTTAACGTCTGCAAAACTTTGATAGCTGAAGTTTATTTCAGCTATGTTAAATATTTCTATTGTGTCGGCTAATGTTGCGATCTGTTCCAGCTAATGTTATAAACAGTGTTAACGTCACTTTTGACAGTAACTTGTACTGTAATGCAATATTTTTCTAAAGAACTAACGCTGTTACCGTGACAATATGGTGCGTTTGTCCATTACTTTGCTAGCTGCAGTGTACTTCCTGTTTACAGTGGCGCTACATATTTTTGCGGGATGCCATGCCAAACACAGTAAAACAGTAGAAGAAGAAGCATTGTCAGCGTGTTTCCGTTTACATCACGTGCGCCAATCATGGCGAGTCAGTACGAAAGCAGGACGAGCTTCTCAGAGTAGAAATACGCACGTCTCCAAAAGATGCATCAGTGAAGCTAAGCTAACGCTGCGGCTGGATTTTAATGGACTGTGACTGTTATCCAGAGACAGATCAGCCAAGCTATTGTACGGTATATTGTTGTAAATAAGAAGCCTGTCGCTACTGCTGAGTCACTGCTAACAGCAGCTCGTTAGCCTGATATGTTTAGCATTGTGTACCTGAGAAAAATGCTGTGAATTAGTTTTTCCACATTTATTTTTATAAGCGTTTTCAACAGCAGAATGTACACCTGGAATACACACAGCTTACTTTACATTACTGTGCTAAGGCTGAAAATTACTGTTTTAATTTTGGAGCAGCTGTTTTGTGCTTTATATGCACATCATTTATGGTTGTTTTATAGCAGTTGATCAGCTGTGGATTATTACATTATTACAGCACTAATATGAAGCTGTACGGACACAAATGACCCAAAATAAATAATACATTCTTTAATTCTAAGTAACTCAAAAGTTACTTTTTCCAGTAATGTATTACTTTTTGTTGTAAGTAATCAAAATAGTAACTGAGTTACTTTGTGAATGAAGTAACTAGTAATGGTAACTAGTTACTTTTTTTCAGTAACTAGCACAACACTCGTTATAAATGTGTTATTGTGTCGGCTAATGTAACGATCTGTTCCAGCTAACGTTAAATATTTCCATTGTGTCGGCTAATGTTGCGATCCGTTCCAGCTAACGTTAAAAATGTGTTATTGTGTCAGCTAATGTTGCAATTTGTTCCAGCTAACGTTAAAAATGTATTATTGTGTCGGCTAATGTTGCGACCTGTTCCAGCTAGCGTTAAAAATGTGTTATTGTGTCGGCTAATGTTGCGATCTGTTACAGTTAGGGTTAAATATTTCTATTGTGTAGGCTAATGTTGCGATCTGTTACAGCTAGGGTTAAAAATGTGTTATCGTGTCGGCTAATGTTGCGATTTGTTCCAGCTAATGATATAAATGTGTTATTGTGTCGGCTAATGTTGCGATCTGTTCCAGCTAACGTTAAAAATGTGTTATTGTGTCGGCTAATGTTGCGATCTGTTACAGCTAGGGTTAAAAATGTGCTATCGTGTCGGCTAATGTTGCGATCTGTTCCAGCTAACGTTAAAAATGTGTTATTGTGTCGGCTAATGTTGCGATCTGTTACAGCTAGGGTTAAATATTTCTATTGTGTAGGCTAATGTTGCGATCTGTTACAGCTAGGGTTAAAAATGTGTTATCGTGTCGGCTAATGTTGCGATTTGTTCCAGCTAACGATATAAATGTGTTTTTGTGTCGGCTAATGTTGCGATCTGTCACAGCTAGGGTTAAAAATGTGTTGTCGTGTCGGCTAATGTTGCGATCTGTTCCAGCTAACGTTAAAAATGTGTTATTGTGTCGGCTAATGTTGCGATTTGTTCCAGCTAACGTTAAAAATGTGTTATTGTGTCGGCTAATGTTGCGATCTGTTACAGCTAGGGTTAAAAATGTGCTATCGTGTCGGCTAATGTTGCGATCTGTTCCAGCTAACGTTAAAAATGTGTTATTGTGTCGGCTAATGTTGCGATCTGTTCCAGCTAACGTTAAAAATGTGTTATTGTGTCGGCTAATGTTGCGATTTGTTCCAGCTAACGTTAAAAATGTGTTATTGTGTCGGCTAATGTTGCGATCTGTTCCAGCTAACGTTAAAAACGTGTTATTGTGTCGGCTAATGTTATGATCTATTTCAGCTATGTTAAATATTTCTATTGTGTCGGCAAATGTTGTAATCTGTTCCAGCTAACGTTAAAAATGTGTTATTGTGTCGGCTAATGTTGCGATCTGTTCCAGCTAACGTTAAAAACGTGTTATTGTGTCGGCTAATGTTATGATCTATTTCAGCTATGTTAAATATTTCTATTGTGTCGGCAAATGTTGTAATCTGTTCCAGCTAACGTTAAAAATGTGTTATTGTGTTGGCTAATGTTGCGATTTGTTCCAGCTAGGATTAAATATTTCTATTGTGTCGGCTAGGCCTGGGTAGTAAAACCGTATACTCTGGTGTCATAAAAATGCCACAGCAGGAATTTCCCTACATTTGTTCTATTTGGAAGAGACCAAATGTATCGTTAGCCTCTTTGCTAAATAGCCTGATGCTAGTGTATGTGCGCACTGTGCACTGATGTTTGAGGGCGTGCTTGTGTGCGTGTTCATGCCAGTGTTTGTGTGTGAGAATAGACCATCTTACCTAGGTGAAGCTGCCCCCCCACCCCACCAAAAACTCTGTGAAAATGGTCCCAATCGTTTGTGCTGCGTTAGTGCTGGTTTGTACTGAAAGAATAACGAATAATTTACTGTACCTGCAATACAAACAAAATTAAGTTGTCATACCTTTCATCTAGCAAAACATACATTTTACTCTGTGAAACTAAATTAAACATGAAGAGTGCAGTTCCTAAAAGCTCATTACTGGCCTTACTTTACATCACTGTGGTACTTTTATTTTATTATTTGTTAACATGCCTGTTGGGTATTTTAAGATGAGGCACTAGTTATTTTTATATTAGACATTTATATTTCATATTATTTAATCTAATATGGAACGAAGTAATTAAGAGATACTGTAATGTGGTTCTGATTAAATAAATGATGGCATAGCCAGGATATACGTTTTTAGTGCTTTTATTCCATAAAGTGAGCAACAACAACAAAAAAAGAACTCCAGGATGAAGAGGAGCGCTAGACAAATAAACAGAAAAAGAGAATAAATATTTACAATATATACAACTGCAAATGCAACAATATAACAGAGGCCTTCTGGCTTACCTTCATTGACAGGACATACACTGACAGGGAGAGCAGAGACTGGCTCCCTTCTATAGCCCTTGGCTCCTCCCCCTTGTCCATTAAAAACATAATCAGGGTTTTCTACCTAAAAACCCATTCATTCCCACCATAACATATATGTAAAAATCGGCACATTTATTAATAATCCATCCCCGTTGTATCTGCCAACATGACACACTCAGAAAGATTAATTAAATTAGTTTTGTCACGGAAAAATACTATTTGCGCTGACGTCACCAATGACGTCAGACGCCGATGTCCTGCATGTGATGGATAAACCCGGAAGTGTGCGCGAAGCTCGGTTTTAATAGATGGATGGTGAAATGGGAGATTGTCAGTTGTTTAAACTTTATGAACTACGAAACTATGGCTATGGATGATTTACATGGTGGCCTTGAGTGCACCCAAGACTACTGTGATGGATGGATGGATGGATGGATGGAGAAACCGAGTGGAAAATGAAGCGGATGAACAGGTAAGTAACTATGATGTGTGTGTATGTGTGATTGTGGTTCGAGAGAGAGACTGCTGCCTGCCTCTTACCATGCTTTGCCGGTACTGTACGTTTATGTCACAGATACCAACTAAGAACTAGAGCTGAAATTTTTAGATGGTTTGCATATGATCCAGCCTTTACACCCAGTAAATTTGACTTCAGGTTTAGAAATTGGTGTAATTATAGTCTTACTGCATATTGTACACTCCTAGATCAGAGTACAGTCTTAAGCTTCCAGTACCTCAAGGACAATTTTAATTTACAATATTATTTAATCTTGGACTAAAATCTAAAGTTATTTGTATTTATTTATTGCTTGATCAAGTTACGTCACAGAAGTGTTCTGTTTAGGTTAAAGTTAAAATAAGGTGAATAAAATAAATAAGGGACATCCTGGATCTGTTTTTTTTTTGCTCTTCTTTATCTTTTTAATGTTTATAGAAGTATCGGATTGGGACTCGGTATTGGCTAATTCTCAAAATCAAACGATTCAAACTCGGGGGCAAAAAAACCTGATCGGGACATCCCGAGTTTCAATACATCATTAAAAAATAATTCAAAATACAATGCATCTATATACAGTTGGAGATGAGGATTAAATATAATTTATTTAATGCTTAAACATGATTCTATGTCCAGGAGCACATATGTGTTACTGCTGCCTGCCTCTTACCATGCTTTGCCAGTACTGTACGTTTAGGGACGGGCTCGCACCGTCACATCATCCTTCCCCTCTGGGAGGTTGACACTGTGGGGCAACCTTGAAAGATAGTCCGCAACGACATTTGACTTTCCTGCTCTGTGTCGGATTACAAACTTGAATGGTTGAAGGGCGAGGTACCATCTCGTAAGGCGACTGTTCTTGTCCTTCATTGACTCGATCCACGTGAGAGCCCTATGATCAGTCTCTAAATCAAACTCTCGGCCAAGGAGGTAGTAGCGAAGGCTATCCTAGGCCCATTTCAGAGCGAGCCCTTCTTTTTCAACAACTGAATACCTCGTTTCTCTTGGCTGCAGCTTGCGACTGAGGTACAGAATGGGGCGTTCCTCACCAGGTTCTCCCTGAGCCAACACTGCTCCCAGGCCCACATCAGAAGCATCCACTTGCACCAGAAATCGTTCATTGAAATCCGGGCTCTTCAGAACTGGAGAGGAACACAGGATTCTCCTCAGAGTACTGAAGGCCTGCTCACAATCCTCTGTCCAGTTCACAGGATTTCACTGGTTCTTCATAGTGAGGGCGGTGAGCGGAGCAGCAATCGTGGCGTACTGGAGTACAAACTGCCAATACCAGCCAGAGAGGCCAAGGAACGACCGGACCTCCTTTTTGGTGCTTGGCCATGGACACTTCATGATGGCCTCAACTTTATCCACCTGGGGCCGAACCTCACCCCGTCCCATCTGGTATCCCAGGTATTTGGTCTCTTCTCTGGCCCACTCACACTTGGACGGGTTCAGCTTTAGGCCAGCTTGGGCAATCTTTCCCAGTAGGTGCTACACAGGTGCTACAGATGCTCTTCCCATGTTGCGCTGAAGACAACGACGTCATCGAGGTAGGCTGCACTGCATTCCTCACAGCCAACCAAAACTTTGTCCATCAAACGCTGGAATGTTGCCGGAGCCCCATGTAACCCAAAGGACATGACTGTGAATTGGAAATGTCCTGCTGGGGTCCGGAAGGCAGTGTACGGACAGGATGCCTCTTGCAGCGGCACCTGCCAATATCCCTTGCCGAGGTCTAGCGTGGTGATGTACTGTGCCACGCCGATACGTTCCAGGAGGTCATTGATCCTCGGCATGGGGTAGGCATCGAACTCACTTATGGAGTTTGGCTTGCGAAAGTCAATGCAAATCTGCAGGGAACCATCTTTTTTGAAGACAATGACAACTGGACTGCACCATTTAGAAATAGACGGCTCAATCACGCCCAGATGCAGCATCTCCTTCACCTCCTCGTGCAACTTCGTCACCAGCTGCTGGGGTACTCGGTACGGTCTCTGGCAGATTAGTTTTGAGTCCATCAGAAGAATCACGTACTCCCCCAGGGTAGTCTTCCCAGGTTTGGGTGCAAACAAGGAGGGAACTTCTTGGAAGACATGGAGAACACTGGCTGCTTGCTCAGGGGTAAGGTGAACAAGTGACGCAGGAGCAGTGTGGATCAGAGACTCCAGAGTAGTGTCCACATCCTCTTCCTCTTCCTCCTCCTTGTCCCAGCTCCCTTGCTGGACCATGAGAACAGATCCTAGCGTGGACCGTTCCTTCCACAGCTTCAGCAAGTTCACATGGTAGGTCTGTTTCTGTTTCTTCTTCTCTGGGTGAAGAACTTCATACGTTACCGGACCCATTTTCCGAACGACAGTATATGGCCCCTGCCACTTCGCCAGAAGTTTGTGGGAAGATGATGGCAGTAACAACAGGACTCTCTCACCTGCTTTGAATTCACGGTGGCGAGCCTGCCGATCATACCAGGCCTTCTGAGTCTTTTGAGCCTCATGAAGATTTAATTCCGCCTGGTCCAGATATGACGCCAACCGCTTAAGCATTTCCAGGACGAACTGTATAATCCCCTTTGGATTGTCTGTGCTGGAGGGAGCCTCCCAGGTCTCGCTCAGCAAATCCAACGGGCCCTGAACATCCCACCCGTAAAGCAGCTCGAAAGGTGAGAACCCTGTTGATGCTTGCGGTACTTCTCTGTATGCAAACAGTACAAAGGGCAGCCAACGATCCCAGTCCTTCCCAGTGTCATCAACGAACCGCTGTAACATGGGCTTGAGGGTGTGGTTGAAGCGCTCCACAAGACCATCCGTTTGCAGATGGTGCGGCGTTGTTTTCAAGCCGGAGATTCCAAGGTGGCGGTGGAACAACTGCATCAGACGCGATGTGAAGTTAGTCCCTTGGTCAGTGAGGATCTCGTCTGGAATGCCGACCCTTGAGAACAGCTGGACCAGAGCTCTCAACACAGTGGGCGCAGTGATGATGCAAAGTGGGAAAGCTTCTGGAAACCTGGTGGCGGAGTCGGAGAGTACCAAGATGTATTGGTAGCCACTGCTACTCCTTACCAGTGGGCCAACAATGTCCATTGCAATTCTGCGAAAAGGAACAGAGATCACAGGCAATGGCTGAAGGAGAGCGCAGTAATTTTTGCGCGGAACGCATAGTTTTTGACATACAGGACACGTTTTGCAATACTTCTGCACGTCACTGTACATTGAAGGCCAGTAAAACCATAAGCTAATGCTAAGTTTTATGATGACCAAGGTGGCCAGCCCACGGAAGCGAATGTGCGAGATGCAAAACTACTGGTCAACATGTGGCAGGTCAAACCAGACGTTTACAGTCATCATAAATAGAAAATAAAACATCTTCTATCACAATCATTTCCTTCCCCACACAGCCCCCTTGGTACGGTCTCCCACTTTAGCCAGTAAGCCCTTCAAAGTTTCATCCTCTCTCTGCAATGCACCTATGTTCTCTGGCACTTCCCATATTTTTGTACCTACCGCCCCCTGTTCAGGATTTCCAGTCCACAAGTTCTTCTCGAATCTTTTTTGGCATTTAGACTTTTTAGGTCCCTTTGTTCGCCCCTCACACAACTCATTATCTAGGTCAGGCAGGGGTTCTACACCAGCCTTGGCCTGGGCCCTAGTAACTATAGGACAGGAAACTTTGCTGGACATCTCAATCACATCATCACATACAATTTTACATTCAGTGTTCTGCAACAGGTCCAAGAGAACAGGTAAGTCCGTACCAAGAACTAAATCAACCGGTAAGTTTTCGACCACAGCAACAGACACAATCAACACAGTTTACAGGCACACAACTTTTCTTCACCAGCGAGGTAAAGCTGCCACTGTCCAACAGTGCGGTCACCTACTGGCCATTCACAGTCACAGTCTTAAAAGTATGCTCCTTTATACACTGAGTACTGAACAGTTCGCCCTCCTCACGAGGTGCATAGCACGCCCCGGTGAGCTTGTCTCCGCACACTGGACACACAGAGGCTTTATGTCCCTGCTGCCGACAGTAAATAACAAACGAAGGGCTTTCCGGTCGCTGGCTGAGTCGGAGCAGTGCTTGGGGTACCTCGGGTGTCGTGGCTGGTCTCTCTGGTGTCTTTAGGAGGTGCAGACTGGTACGGAGGTCTTGGCGCGGAACTGGTGAAGCGTGGAGGTCCTCCTCGCCGAGCGTTCTGGTGCTGCAATGCCAACCTGGCGGCGGTTAGGCCATCCTCTGGTTCATGCTCTCGAACCCAGGTACGGACGTCGGGTGGCAGGACACGAAGAAGCTGCTCTATGATGAGTGTGCTATAAAGTGACGCCAATGTATCAAATGCGCATTAAATCCTCCTTGACCGTTCACAATGCTCAGAACTGATGGAGTTTAACAGAGGACAGTCAGACATCTGCGCTGAACCTCCGACAGGCAGCCGTTAACGCAAGGATGCAGCATTGCTGTGTGTACGTGTACTGTTTGTGGGGGAACTAGTAAATGGTGTGATTTGCCAGAGAAAACCCCTTTAGTTGTGCTGTGTATGAGCCACAGACGGTGAGATGGAATGGGATGAGAAGAGCGTTCACTCTGTGCTCACCAGAAATGATCGTGGTGATGTGACTAAAGCACATTTATCTGATCTGAATTCTAGACAATTTAATACTTTTTAAGGTCTTTTATTTAAAATATATATTTAAGACTTTTTAGGGTTCTTTAAGGACCTGTGGTCAAAAGACTGGTGTTGCTGTCTGAACCTTACGTTATAATTTTTAAGTAGTCACGGTAATACAGTATACCGCGGAAAAATAGGGAGGCGGAATAACGGTATCTAACTTTGGATACCGCCCAAGCCTAGTGTCGGCTAATGTTACAATCTGTTTCAACTTGGGTTAAATATTCTATTGTGCCGGTTAATGTTGTGATCTGATCAAGCTCGGGTTAAATATTCTATTTTCCGGCTAATGTTGCGATCTATTCCAGCTAAGGTTAAATATTTCTATTGTGCTGGATGATGTTACAATCTGTTCTAGCTAGTGTTGAAATATTATTTTGTGCCAGCTGATGCTACAATCTGCTGTCTAAGGTAAAAATACTCTATTTCAGTTCAGATTAATTCTCCATTTTACAGTGAAATTATCACTGCAATTTAATTAATATCTCCTTGCAGGTGTCTTTTGATCAAGTTACTTAAGGGTTAAGGGTCTAACTTTGTGATTGCCATAGTGACTCTGCTGGTTTTGAACATGGATTCTTCATCCCTTTTTGACCCTGAGGTGACCACTTACTGGAAGGGTTGCTTGAATGTCTAACCCAGAACCTTTTTTGCATTGTTCTGATGAATAACCCAGGTACTTTTTCCCTTGTTCCGATATTAACTCCTAGTTCCTGTTGAGATACTTGAATGTATAACCCAGATTCTTTTTACATTATACCGATGGTCCCAAAGCAATTATTTGTTGATCTAGAATGCTCAGATCAACCAATGCATAAAAAGGTATATGCACAACAGCAAAGGGTTCATATAATCTGGCAATGATGAGTCCAGATGGAGTGAGTTTCAAAGTGAGGAGGTTGGAGGAGAAGTCGCAGAGCAGCGTGTGCGATAAGGTTTGTCGGCTGCAAGAGTCTTCTCCCAGCCCAGATTGGGAGTCCTGGCAGGAATCTCCTGAGTTGAGTTTAGTTGAGGTTCTTCGTGTTTCACTTGGCTAGAAGCCTTTTTTAGCTCACCATCCAGAAGAAACTCACCTTATACGTTCTATTGCGCGTAACACATGGCTTGTTCAAGGCGCTTGGGCAGTGGCAGTTGGCTCCTGCAGCAACCATCTTTTTGATCTGTCTCTACAGTATAAGTTAGGCAAGAGAATACTGTGGTCGACACCTTTGTTACATCTGCCATTGAGACGGGTTCTGGTTCAGGGATGTTCCTGTGCTCAGCTCTTTGGTCTGTATGCCTCAGGTGATGCTTCCTTGTCCCGTAGTCCTTTCCATGATGCCTCCTTCTCAGCTCGTGGTGGTTCTGATCTGCTGTTCTTCCCATTGAGAGAACACCTTGGCTATTTTAGTTGAAAACATCATGTTTATTCTTTTGTCCTCCACCTCTTTGGTCTACCTCTTCAGTTGTGAAGTAAGTCTTTGTTTGGCAGTTTCGAGTGCCTAAAGGTTTCTTTTTACTCTCTTGCTATTCACCCAGAGCTGAGAGCTGTCTTTGGTTTATGCCATGTAAAGGTCGAATGACAATAACAGTCTGAGTCAGATATTTCCTTTCTCTGCTTAATGAAAAGAAATGATTGATGACGGGTAATTGTTTGGTTACACCTGAGTTCAGAGGCAGCCTTACACTGTCTAAAGTGTAGTTTGGAGTACTTTCTTTAGACCAAAAGTTCTCAACATATGGGTCAGGACCCAATAGTATTAATAATAGTCACACACCATATATACCTAATAATAGTCACAAACCTCTTTCCAACCAGAAAACAGAATGTGTTTTTGCCTAGACTTCCTGTTTTAAGGAGTCTTCTTTGTTCAGCTGAAGCTACGCGAGGATCAGTAGTTAGAAGCTCCACCAACCAACCATTTCTCATTTCATTGTAAGTGAACATCAGAATCTGTCCCCTGTAATGTTCCTTGTCTTCATAGCAATAACATAATAACGTAGAGGGAACAAGCAAATACTAAGACTAATCCTGACATATGTGAAATCTCCAAAATGGACACGCCCACATATAAAGGGACATTACGCGTGTTTGAGGCTAAATGTTGATGAAAATTACTCCAAAGACATTTCTTACAAGAGTTAGTAATAACGTTTTCATCTTCAGCTTTAGAGCAATCATTTAAAGAGTATTATGGGATGTTGGAATCACTTTAAAGCTTCTTGGGACAATAACTGTTTTTCAATCAGACAAAGATACAGGGTGTCAATAAATAGAATGAAATTCTTCCAAAAAATGGGAGAATTTACTTACAAACTAATGTAAAAAGTAGAAATTTTCACTCGCCATCGCAAACACTGGGTTTGTTGATAAATGTTAACATGATTTGAAGTTTTAGCATTGCATTGTGGGATTGGAAAGCTAATAATAATGAAATGAGAAATGTTTTAACTTCACTCTTTCAATGACATTCTGTTTCTTCCCCGGACAAAGAAAACCAGCATCACCTTGTACGGCTCAACAACGCTAAACGCTGAGTCGCTCCAGTAACTCGCATTTGACCCGTTTGAACAACGTGAAACACGTTTCCATATCGTCCTGATTGAAACACAGTACCAATCGTAAACAATTTAGATCAACCTTTATAGACAATTTCTCCCTTTCCAGTTTTGTTTTTGCCAGCTATTTAATTTTATTTTGTTTTTTAACACTTTTTCAATATTTTACTTCACCAGTTCCTTTTTTGCTCAAAACTTAGTGATGCCTCCAAAGCAGTACCTTGTGTTTAGATTCCTTGATGCTATGTGTACCCTAGGGTGGTCCATCAAAGCATGGTAAAAAAAAAGGTTCAGATAATCTCATTTAGAAGAAAAATGAGATGTGTTAGAGGTTGCACAAGCTGCTCAAGTTCTATTTCATAATATTTCGTGAGATGTGTCATCATGGGATACACACTCCCTGTAGCCCTCAGAAGCACTTTTCTCAATCTGCCAAGCCCATCCTGCCAGGGACACTCCCACCCTCTATAAGAGGGAGGGCGGATGTGCAGTTTCTCATTTAAAACACCTCTTCTCTCTCTCATGCACATTTGGTCAGCTCATAGAACCGAGGTTATATACAGTGCATACGGAAAGTATTCACAGCGCTTCACGTTTCCCACATTTCATCATGTTACAGCCTTATTCCAAAAGGGATTCAATTCACTTTTTTCCTCTAAATTCTACACATAATTCCCCATAATGACAACATGAAAAACGTTTGTTTGAGATTTTTGGCAAATTTATTAAAAATAAAAAATGAAGAAATCACTTGTACATACAGTAAGTATTCACAGACTTTGAGATCAAGCTAAAAATGGATCTAAGCTGCATTCTGTTTCCACTGATCATCCTTGAGATGTTTCTACAGCCTAACTGGAGTCCACCTGTGATAAAATCAGTTGATTGGACATGATTCGGAAAGGCACACACCTGTCTATATAAGGTCCCACAGTTAACAGTGTATGTCAGACCACAAAACAAACATGAAGTCAAAGGAATTGTCTGTAGACCTCTGAGACAGGATTGTCTCAAGGCACAGGTCTGGAGAAGGGTACAGAAACATTTCTGCTGCTTTAAAGGTCCCAATGAGCACAGTGGTCTCCATCATCCATAAATGGAAAAAGTTTGGAACCACCAGGACTCTTCCTACCTCTAAACTAGTGATCGGGGAAGAAGGGCTTTAGTGAGGGAGGTGACTAACAACCCGATGGTCACTCTGACAGAGCTCCAGGGTTCCTCTGTGGAGAGAGGAGAACCTTCCAGCAGGACGACCATCGCAGCAGCACTCCACCAATCAGACCTGTATGGTAGAGTGACCAGACGGAAGCCACTCCTTAGTAAAAGGCACATGGCAGCCCACCTGGAGTTTGCCAAAAGGCACCTGGAAGATTCTCAGACCATGAGAAGCAAAATTATCTGGTCTGATGAGACAAAGATTGAACTCTTTGGTGTGAATGCCAAGTGTTATGTTTGGAGGACACCAGGCACCGCTCATCACCTGGCCAATACCATCCCTACAGTGAAGCATGGTGGTGGCAGCATCATGCTGTGGGGATGTTTTTCAGCAGCAGGAACCAGTAGACTAGTCAAGATTGAGGGAAAAATGAATGCAGTAATGTATAGAAACATCCTAGAAGAAAACCTGGTCCAGAACGTTCTTGACCTCAGACTGGGGCGATGGTTTATCTTTCAACAGGACAACGACCCTAAGCACACAGCCAAGATATGGAAGGAGTGGCTTCAGGACAACTCTGTGAATGTCCTACAGTGGCCCAGAGCACAGACTTGAATCCCATTGAACATCTCTGGAGGATCTGAAAATGTCTGTGCACCAACACTCCTCATCCAACCTGATGGAGCTCCAGAAGTTCTGTAAAGAGGAATGGACCAAAGTGTCCACAGATAGATGTACCAAGCTTGTGGCTTCATATTCCTAAAGACTTGAGGCTGTAATTACTGCCAAAGGTACCACAACAAAGT
The DNA here is from genome assembly GCF_900634775.1 of Gouania willdenowi. Classification (NCBI taxonomy): domain Eukaryota; kingdom Metazoa; phylum Chordata; class Actinopteri; order Blenniiformes; family Gobiesocidae; genus Gouania; species Gouania willdenowi. The sequence goes on from NC_041058.1 coordinate 35,769,204, forward strand.
ACTGAGCAAAGGCTGTGAATACTTATGTGTTAGGTTCTGTTTATTTTAACCCTTGGGTCCTCTTTTTGTTCTGTCTTTGTTTATTTGGTTTGTATTAAGTCTTGTCTGTGTTTCAGGGATTCCTGTTTGTGGCTCCACCCCTCAGTGATGTCTGTGTGCTTGGTTAGTGATTGATTAGCTCCCTCGTGTTTTCACCAAGGTGTGGCCCATTCCCAATCAGGCCTCCTCCACTATTTAGCTGAGTGTTTGGACACAGTATGACTGCTGGATCATTGTTTGTGTGTCTGTGTGATGTCAGGGTCGTTATCTGCTTCCTCGTGTCTGGTCTTGCTCCCTGTTCCAACTCCCCTGATTTGGATTTGAGTTTTGATTTTGGATTTTGGATTTTTTGAATTAAACATGGACTGGTTCCGAGAACGCTATTCCTGCATCCTGCCTCCTTCTTTCCCTGCATTTGGGTCCGCAACAACAGCAAACCGTGACAGAATGATCCAGCCACAAGTGGACCCAGCAGAGACAGATTTGGCTGAGATGGACATGGCCGAAAGGACTGCCTACTGGCAGAGCTACCTGCTGGAGACAAGGGAAGATCTGTTGTATGGATGGGAGGACGAGCCTGTTAGGAATCCCTACTGGGGAACTCGACTGGCTTTGGGAGGACCCCGGAGCCTACAACGAGGTAAAGGTCGGTCGAGAAGGAAGGGCCAACCCCACCAGTCCCCTAGCTTCCAGGCTAGTGTTCCTGTTTCTCCTAGCTTCCAGGCTAGCGTTCCTGTTTCTCCTAGCTCCCAGGCTAGCGTTCCTGTGTCTCCTAGCTCCCAGGCTAGCGTTCCTGTGTCTCCTAGCTCCCAGGCTAGCGTTCCAGTGTCTCCTAGCTCCCAGGCTAGCGTTCCAGTGTCTCCTAGCTCCCAGGCTAGCGTTCCTGTGTCTCCTAGCTCCCAGGCTAGCGTTCCTGTGTCTCCTAGCTCCCAGGCTAGCGTTCCTGTGTCTCCTAGCTCCCAGGCTAGCGTTCCTGTGTCTCCTAGCTCCCAGGCTAGCGTTCCTGTATCTCCTAGCTCCCAGGCTAGCGTTCCAGTGTCTCCTAGCTCCCAGGCTAGCGTTCCAGTGTCTCCTAGCTCCCAGGCTAGCGTTCCTGTGTCTCCTAGCTCCCAGGCTAGCGTTCCTGTGTCTCCTAGCTCCCAGGCTAGCGTTCCTGTGTCTCCTAGCTCCCAGGCTAGCGTTCCTGTGTCTCCTAGCTCCCAGGCTAGCGTTCCTGTGTCTCCTAGCTCCCAGGCTAGCGTTCCTGTGTCTCCTAGCTCCCAGGCTAGCGTTCCTGTGTCTCCTAGCTGTCAGGCTAGCGTTCCTGTGTCTCCTAGCTGTCAGGCTAGCGTTCCTGTGTCTCCTAGCTGTCAGGCTAGCGTTCCTGTGTCCCCTAGCCGTCAGGCTAGCGTTCCAGTCCCGGCTCCACGCACCCGGCCGCCGCCTGCCCTGCCGCCAGTCCCGGCTCCACGCACCCGGCCGCCGCCTGCCCTGCCGCCAGTGCCGGCTCCCCGCACCAGGCCGCCAACGTCGCCGCCAGTGCCGGCTCCCCGCACCAGGCCGCCAACGTCGCCGCCAGTGCCGGCTCCCCGCACCAGGCCGCCAACGTCGCCGCCAGTGCCGGCTCCCCGCACCAGGCCGCCAACGTCGCCGCCAGTGCCGGCTCCCCGCACCAGGCCGCCAACGTCGCCGCCAGTGCCGGCTCCCCGCACCAGGCCGCCAACGTCGCCGCCAGTGCCGGCTCCCCGCACCAGGCCGCCAACGTCGCCGCCAGTGCCGGCTCCCCGCACCAGGCCGCCAACGTCGCCGCCAGTGCCGGCTCCCCGCACCAGGCCGCCAACTCCAAGCTTTCCTGTCCCGTCTTCGCCCGGCCCGCCGGAGGTCTTCCCCCCTGTCCCGTCTTCGCCCGGCCCGCCGGAGGTCTTCCCCCCTGCCCCGTCTTCGCCCGGCCCGCCGGAGGTCTTCCCCCCTGTCCCGTCTTCGCCCGGCCCGCCGGAGGTCTTCCCCCCTGTCCCGTCTTCGCCCGGCCCGCCGGAGGTCTTCCCCCCTGTCCCGTCTTCGCCCGGCCCGCCGGAGGTCTTCCCCCCTGTCCCGTCTTCGCCCGGCACGCCGGAGGTCTTCCCCCCTGTCCCGTCTTCGCCCGGCCCGCCGGAGGTCTTCCCCCCTGTCCAGTCTTCGCCCGGCCCGCCGGAGGTCTTCCCCCCCTGTCCCGTCTTCGCCCGGCCCGCCGGAGGTCTTCCCCCCTGTCCCGTCTTCGCCCGGCCCGCCGGAGGTCTTCCCCCCTGTCCCGTCTTCGCCCGGCCCGCCGGAGGTCTTCCCCCCTGCCTCGTCTTCGCCCGGCCCGCCGGAGGTCTTTCCGCCTGCCTCGTCTGAGCCCTCTTCGCCGGAGGTCTTTCCGCCTGCCTCGTCTGAGACCTCTTCGCCGGAGGTCTTTCCGCCTGCCTCGTCTGAGCCCTCTTCGCCGGAGGTCTTCCCGTCTGCTCCGCCTCAGGGGAGGCCGCCGGACTCCTGGTCCCCTGCTTCGCCGGCTCCGCCTCAGGGGAGGCCGCCGGACTCCTGGTCCCCTGCTTCGCCGGCTCCGCCTCAGGGGAGGCCGCCGGACTCCTGGTCCCCTGCTTCGCCGGCTCCGCCTCAGGGGAGGCCGCCGGACTCCTGGTCCCCTGCTTCGCCGGCTCCGCCTCAGGGGAGGCCGCCGGACTCCTGGTCCCCTGCTTCGCCGGCTCCGCCTCAGGGGAGGCCGCCGGACTCCTGGTCCCCTGCTTCGCCGGCTCCGCCTCATGGGAGGCCGCCGGAACTTTGTTTCGACCCTCCTCCGGACCCCCGTCCTCCCACCCGGGTTTGGTGTTTGGGGTGGGTAGAATTTTTGTTTTTGGAGCGTTTGGAACCCGCTCCTTAAGGGGGGGGTTATGTTAGGTTCTGTTTATTTTAACCCTTGGGTCCTCTTTTTGTTCTGTCTTTGTTTATTTGGTTTGTATTAAGTCTTGTCTGTGTTTCAGGGATTCCTGTTTGTGGCTCCACCCCTCAGTGATGTCTGTGTGCTTGGTTAGTGATTGATTAGCTCCCTCGTGTTTTCACCAAGGTGTGGCCCATTCCCAATCAGGCCTCCTCCACTATTTAGCTGAGTGTTTGGACACAGTATGACTGCTGGATCATTGTTTGTGTGTCTGTGTGATGTCAGGGTCGTTATCTGCTTCCTCGTGTCTGGTCTTGCTCCCTGTTCCAACTCCCCTGATTTGGATTTGAGTTTTGATTTTGGATTTTGGATTTTTTGAATTAAACATGGACTGGTTCCGAGAACGCTATTCCTGCATCCTGCCTCCTTCTTTCCCTGCATTTGGGTCCGCAACAACAGCAAACCGTGACACTTATGTACATGTTATATTTTCATTCTGTATTTCTAATAAATTTGCAAACATTTAAAAAAAATATTTTTCATGTTGTCATTATGGGGTATTATGTGTAGAATTTTGAGGAAAAAATGAATTGAATCCCTTTTGGAATAAGGCTGTAACATGATGAAATGTGGAAAAAGCAAAGCACTGTCAATACTTTCCGTATGAACTGTACATAACCTAAAGTTTCCTGTAAACTGATTAATTACATTATACACACATCTAACATTATAGAAAAGAAAGGTTCAGAGATTCCACCAAAGTGTTGCGACGTCTTGATCAATCAGATTATGAAGGGAAGCAGATTAGTGCCCCAAGTTGTCAAAGAGCACAAGAACGTTTGAGATGTCAACAAATCCACAGCTGGACTTTCTAAGTTTCAGTTTGATTTTGCAGAAAAAAAATCCACAATTATTCCAATTTGCCTTTTTTGTCTCACTATGTTTAACCTCAAGTGCTTGTTTCAATCTTTAAATATTCATTCATTTGCATAAACTTTGGACCCAAATAATTTGGCCAGATGCAGGTGTTAAAAAATGTCTCAGACCACCCTAGTGCAGTGGCTCTCAACCTTATTCAGCCTGGGGACCCCAAAATAAAGGTCCCAGAGAGCAGGGACCCCCACTGTAGCTGAAGGTGGTTGAACACAGACATGAACATTGAAGAACAGTCATGTGGAGACAGGACCATCTATAAGGGGGAATAAAGGGGAGAGATTTTTGGGGTCCATCCATAAAGTCATGGTCCATTGTTCTATGAATCTGTGATAACCACATTTATTTATTCATCTGAATAATATCCACTGTTATCCAGGAACGTTTATTATTATTATTATAGTCATCTTAAAGATGGAAATCCTGGTTTTAATCACTAATAAAATGGTTCAAAGTGACCAAAAATGGTGGAAAAGGAGGTGAAATGGGATTTTAAAAACCACGGAAATTGGTTAAAAGTTGTAAATTAAAGTGGATAAAAACAGACAGAAAAAGTGGTAAAAGGTTCAAAGTGTCAATATTTGGCCTAAAAGTGGTAGAAATGGAAAAAAAAATGCAGGAACAATTAGTTTAAATTGGTAAATAATGGGCACGACAAATGGTGAATGTGGTTAAATTGACAAAACTAATCATGAAATCTGGTGAAAAAGGTTAAAAGTGACAATAATGGGTCAACATATGTGACATTAGGTGTAAAAGTGGTAGAAAGGGTTTATAAGTGCTGAACATGTCTGGAAAGTGGAAAAAATGTGCAGACAATGAATTGAAATGTGATGTAGAAGTGTCAGAAATAGGAGTAATGTAGCAAAAATACATTAAAAGGAGCAAAAATATGGCAAGAAAAGTGATGAAAATAGGTTCAAATATTCTTAGTTTTATGAAGGACCAACCAGTGTCCCCACAGTATCAGACAATGTTGTTACACGCTCCTCTCTCTTGTTTTTCTTTAGATTCTCTGCTCGTCTTTTTTCTTACTCCACCTGATGATTAATGGATCTGTGAGTTCCACTTCTTTCTTCTTTTTCCACTCGTTGACTAAAGTGTAGCTTATCCTGTGCCTTCAAACACAAAGAGATCGATGACGAGTCCAGTTTCTTGCAACGCTTCAATGTTCATCCACTGATGACATCAAGTTTTTATCTGAGTTGTATGATGTGACAGACTCATGATTGCTTAAGTTAACCAATTAAAGAGGCTTTGCATTAAAGTACTAAATATAAAATAGTTTATCCTCACACACAATTAAGAATTAACAACCAGTGCCGTGAGCACTAGGGTTGGGTAGGCACTGCCTACCCTGACTGTACGTCACTGTAAACAACATACAATATATGAAACGTTATAAATTTGCTGTGTTCATGTTTTACATAATTGCAATAATGTAATATATAATGTGCTGATACCTATACTAGTTAGTGGCCCCGATATGGCACTAAAAGGCTGGAACCGGTATCTGCAGGTACTAACTACACGCTTGATGACATTTACAGCATCAAACTCTTCTTCAAACGCAGAGCCTCGTGTTTTTCTCTCTCCTGATCACAGAAACACTCATGGTTTCAGGAAAGATATCTCCATTGGTTCAGAGCTTCCACTCTGAACCAATGGAGGCTGTGTTTCATGTTGCAGAAAAAACTGAAAGTCGCTCCACACAAGAGAAAATGTGGGCGATCGAGGACCTGACTTTCAGTGAAAAACAAGTCATCTTTTTAAACACCACAGTATCGGCATGTATCGTATCGGTCGGTCTTATGCAACTGGGTATCGGTATTGGGACAAAAAAAAGTTATTAGCAGCAATTTTTGAAAAACTTGCAATTTTTTGTTTAATCATAAAAAATCATTTAAATTACACAAAAACATTTGGGAAAGATGAATTACAGCATGTTTGATGTAATTAAAACACACAAACCAAATTAAAGAAATGATATTGTTAATGTTAAAGAATGTATTTTATGTTTTTTAAATAGTAAATAAAGTAAGGAAGTGGAGGCCGTTGCTCCCTGTCTGCCTTGCTCTTTTGATAACTTAATAGGATTAATTATTTTGTGAGTGTCTAAGCTCAGCAGCTTTTCACGCACCAGATGCCATGAAGGGAATCCAATAGATTCCTTCCTTCCTTCCACCGCTGAGCGACGCCACGCTAATTAGTGTACGTGGAGAGTGTTTTCTTCTTCGTTAAACTTGTTAGCGTTTAAATCCTCATACGCAGTTTATGGTGCAGAGAAGAAACAACATGCTAAATGTGTGTGTGTGTGGTCTCCCCCTCAGACCACACTGCACACACACACATTGACCACCCTCTTTAAAAAACAGCCAAAAGGAGCTTCCAAAGCAGTGTCTTTGACCTGCATCTAATTGGACTTGTAGTGCAGTGAGAGTTGAATGGGGGGGTGTCTCTCAGTGGGGGGGTGCAGGGTGGCCAAGGGGAAAGGATTGGAGGGAGAGTGGGACGCTCTTTTTTTCCTCTCCCTGGGAGTTTCCTCACACTCGGGTTCTATTGATCACAAAGGTTTCACAGTTTTCTGTCTCTGTCGTCGTTCATTTCTGCACTGATGACGCTGCAAAAACTATAAAACACGGCTTTACGCAATAAACTGAAACATCACAACAGAGTTAAACACTGTTCTATACCAGAAATATGATTATTTAAATACACACACATGCAGCCGAGTAGCCATGTGTGAAAACAGCACGCTGAGAACATGCAAACCACACATATAGCAAGTGATGGGTGCACGCTGAGACACAGGGTTGGGGCTCAATTACATTTTTCAATTACAATTGCGTCTTTGATTATTCATGTTCAATTACAATTCAATTACATTTACAGTGACCAACATTTTTCCCAATTACAACTATACAGTAATTATTATTATATTCCCCCTGAAAGTCAATTACATTTATGTTTTCAATTACTAAAGTTCAATTACAATTGTACTAACTGTTATACGTATGTGTGTTTGTGGTGTGTGTGTGTGTGTGTGTGTGTGTGTGTGTGTGTGTGTGTGTGTGTGTGTGTGTGTGTGTGTGTGTGTGTGTGTGTGTGTGTGTTATTTCTACAAATTAGTGCATTGATTATCAATTCTTATAGAAAAGCCATTTGGGGACAAGAGTTGGAATTAATCAATAGTTATAAACTCTTTGTACAAAACATCAGTTACATTTATAATATTGTTATTATGTAAAATAATATCATCCCTATTTAAATAAAATTCTATTATATCCTAATTCTAACCCGTTTACCACCTGTATGGGTGTGAAGATTCACTCACAGGTAAAAGTGGGAAAAGTTGATCTGAAACATATTTTAATCAATAACTACGTACAGTATAACTGTAACATGCTTCTCCATTTCTGTGTTTAACTAATTGCAATTAACAATTTTTATATAGTTTCTTATGGCAATTACAAATACAAAGTCATTTATCTGAACTCAGTTACAACAGGAACATATTTTTTTTCAATTACATTTACACCATAATTGCAGTTGCACAATTAGAATTAGAATTGACCCCAACCAATGCTGCCCATTGAAACAAAGGTTGTGTTTACAGAATATTTTAAATATACGTTATTTATGTAACTGTAGGACATTTGCAACTCATTACAAACACTAAATTAATCTATATTATTATTTATATAACACGAGTTTATGGTTACACGTGTGTGCGTGTGTGTGTTTGTGTGTAATGATGTCGTACTTGTGTGACCAAGGGCAGACCCATTGAATTCTCAAGTATTCACAATATTCACAAAAATGTCGACATCAAACCTTCAATTCAGCCGCACTAACTCCACTGTGTGTAATTTAAGATATTAATGCATTTACTTTCTCTGCGACTAAAATTGAATTATTCTCCCTGGATGTCGGCGTGATTTTGTAAAGGGTAATGGAATCTTTTGTGTTGCATAAATACGACTCTCAGGGACGAAAACACTGATTCGGTTTGAAAAGATTTCTTTTAAGTGTGTGTGTGTGTGTGTGTGTGTGTGTGTGTGTGTTTATAACAGATACACATCACAAAGTGGTAAAAATGTCGTAACAGCCATAACATTTTTTATCATACCTTGATTTATAACAACATGAAAGCCAGAAAAAAGAACACACTTGTCTTTGTCTGTAGTCACACACACACACACACACACACACACACACACACACACACACACACACACACACACACACACGACTATTATATATTATTAGTCGTGCATGTGACTACAGCTGTGCACATATATAAATGTATATGCACATTTTTTTAATATTTCACAACAACAAAAAGCACTGAAATATGTGTGACATTCATGTATTAACTGTTATTTCCAGCTGTTAAAATTAATCTGTTAATTACAGAAGAAGTAAATAATTTACAATAAAGTAATTCTGAGATTTCAGGGTTTCGTTCAGGGATGTTTTTCTCCTGTTCTTAGTCCAACTCACGTCTGAAAGAAAGGTTAGTGACACACGGCACAGCATGGTTGGGGTCAATTATAATTTCACGTAATTGATAATTAATTACTGTTATGACATAATTGTAATGTGAAAAATCGGTTGCTTCTCTTCAGGATCATTTCAACATTAGAAATAAAAATATATAAATCTATAGATAAAGTGACAAAAGGCTCAGACGTCCACACCATAAATATTAATACCAATATTATTCATTGATTATGAATCCTAACAAGGTTATCAATAGATGATAAACTAATTAGATGATAGATAATATTTATTAGTGTATTTTACAGCTGATTATAGACATGGATCAAACTGACACGTTAGCATTAGAGATGCTAACAGATGCTAACAGAAAGCTAACACAAGAGGAAGGTTATGTTTAATAAGGTTATTTATTAGAGGATCAGTAATTGTGATAATTAAATTTGTACTCTGTAATTGTAATTGACTTTCAGGGGGAAAATAATGGTTGTGTAATTTTAATTGTAATTGGAAAAATGCTGGTCATTGTAATTGTAATTGAGTTGTAATTAAATATGGATAATTAAAGATGTAATTGTAATCGAAAAATGTAATTGACCCCAACCCTACAAGTAATGTTTACATCAACTTGTGAAGCTTCTTGGTAATAAAAATAATAACGTGTAGATGCCGTTGTTCTTGTGGATTGTAGTTGAACGTAATTGTAATTGACATGCAGCGGAAAATTATAATAATAATTGCAATTGAAAGAAATGCCCGTCACTGTAATTGAGTTGTAATTGAACTTGGATAATTAAAGACGTAATTGTAAAATGTAATTGACCCCAACAGTGACTTACAGTGATACAGTAAAAAGATCAAAAGATTACGTATTTTTACATTAAAATATAAGGAAAAACTCGTGCTTCTGAAGGTTTGAAAGTTTCCTCCAAATTATTCAAAAATAAAGAAAACGGAACAAAAATGAACCATTCAGTAAATCTGTCACAAAGAAACGTGTGTTTCATGGTTTTCTTTGGAGAGATTTGGTGAAGTTTCTAATTATTCAAACGGAGGCACTTTTTCCCCTTCCTTTCACTGTGTGTGTGCGTGTGCGTGTGCGTGCGTGAGTGCGTGTGTGTGCGTGCGTGAGTGCGTGCGTGCGTGTGTGCGTGTGTGTGAGTGTGTGTGTGTGCGTGTGTGTGTGTGCGTGAGTGCGTGAGTGCGTGCGTGCGTGTGTGCGTGTGTGTTTGTGAGTGTGTGTGTGCGTGAGTGTGTGTGTGTGTGTGTGTGTGCGTGTGTGTGAGTGTGTGTGTGTGCGTGTGTGAGTGCGTGTGTGTGTGCGTGAGTGCGTGCGTGCGTGTGTGCGTGTGCGTGTGTGCGTGAGTGCGTGCGTGCGTGTGTGCGTGTGTGTGTGTGAGTGTGTGTGTGCGTGAGTGCGTGTGTGTGTGTGTGTGTGTGTGTGCGTGTGTGTGAGTGTGTGTGTGTGCGTGTGCGTGAGTGCGTGAGTGCGTGAGTGTGTGTGTGCGTGCGTGTGTGCGTGAGTGCGTGTGTGTGTGTGCGTGTGTGTGCGTGCGTGTGTGCGTGTGTGCGTGCGTGAGTGCGTGAGTGCGTGTGTGCGTGCGTGTGTGCGTGTGTGTGCGTGCGTGTGTGCGTGTGTGTCGCTGCTTCTCGCTACATCTACTCACTGAAGTTTCACGTACCGACACAATTAAATATCAAAACTCCAAACACTTGAAAACTGCACCATCACTGAACACGTCTAAGACAGAGTTAGCGCTCTGCTACAGCGCTAACACCCCCCGCCGCCCCCCACCCCCCCTGGATTGTCTGCATGCTCGTCTACTATAGACGATATTTTGGTCAAATTATTTTCTTCTGTCGAACCCTTTACGTCTCTGGAACCTGAACAAGTCCCAACGCTCGGAGCCATAACTCTGATATAAAGTGTTTTCTGAATATTTTGTGCAAAAAGCTTCCACTGTGTGTGTGTGTGTGTGTGTGTGTGTGTGTGTGTGTGTGTGTGTGTGTGTGTGTGTGTGTGTGTGTGTGTGTGTGTGTGTGTGTGTGTGTGTGTGTGTGTGTGTGTGTGTTTGACAGATGAGCGGGAACGTACGGGTCTTTGTCTGTCCAAGTGCACGACTGCACAACATGAGCTACTACAACGGAACGGGAACAGAACACACAGCCATGGAACCGACGACACAAACAACCAATCAAATCAACTGCAGCTCCACCAACGTCAGTCCACGCTTTTCTTCTCCACGCAGTCTTTCCCGTTGGTTCGTGAGTACGGCTCGAAGGCGGACGAACTCAGGTAGCGCGCGGAGAGTTCCTGCAGGTTTCCGGCCATGGAGAGGGGGTTGGAGGAGATCCGCGTGGCCACGCCGCTGAGTAAGGAGGGCATGGGGAAGCCGAAGAGGCCGTGCGTGGCCGAGCTCTGCAGACCCCCTACCGTCCCTGAGCTGCTCACCACAGGAAGTGGAGGGCTTCCCCCCGCCGTGCCCCCCCCGCCCCCACTGCTAGTGCTGCTACTGCTGCTACTGCTGCTGCTGCTGCAGCTCACCATAGCCATGGAGGGCGGGCGCAGAGCCGAGGTCAGAGAGCCACCGCCCCCCCCGCAGTGAGGCAGCAGGCCCGGTAGACCTGGGGGGGTCAGCAGACGGCCTTGCTCCAACAGTCTCAGCACGCTACACGTAGCCGCTGTCTCCGACACCACCGAACGCAGCTCCGAATCCTTCCCCTGGTCCTTCTTCTGCTTAGTGCGCCGGTTCTGGAACCAGACCTTTACCTGGAATCACAAACAGTGACTCAGCAAAAAATAATAACCCCCAACAAGTCCATTTTGTCTTTTTTTAAATATATAGTAAGATTTTGTTATTCAGAGAAGTTTAATTCAGAAAATATTACCTCCTGACTTGTTTCGACTGTCAACTGCCAGTCTTACTCAGAGGTGTTGTTCTTGTCTTTATAATTAATATATTCCACATTGTTGTGTTTTTGTGTTTGTAAATGTTTCAGGCAGAAAGAACAGTTATTTAGATTCTCTACATGTCTTGTACAAAAGTGGATTCAACAATAAAACTGACTTTGACTTTGATGTGATTGCTTTGATGTATCCCTACGAGTTCTCTCATAAAGACTCTGAGGAAGTCTGGCAGTTTCCAGTCGAAACATGTCAGGAGGTAATATTTCTAAAAGAAAACTTAATAATGCACAATAATAATGCACGGCTTCAAAAGATCAAAAACATGCTGCGACAAAGGTTTATGGCGTGCTACTGTCCTTAGCGCGCCATAAACAAAGAGACTGTCTTAGCCACACACACACACACACACACACACACGCACAGGAATGCAAGTAAATAAATATTTAAATAAAGGATGATAACAAACACGACAAAACTCTAAATTTGATTTATTTTTAGAAAAGTGTTGATCTCATGATTTATTTTGAATTCAAAGACAATATTTCCATCAAAGCTATGACGGCGCTCAGACTAAAGCTTTGTTTGTTACTGTGTAGTTTAATTAACCTTAAAATGAACATTACAAATGCAGAGGTGAAAGTACTCACGTTACTCTACAGTACATTCTTATTTTTTGTGATTATTTTTTCATTTACGTTTGAAATACGTATTTAATGTATGACAGTTTCAATCAGTAGCAGTACTTCTACTTGAGTAGATGTTTAATGCTCTGTCATAGTGTGATATGATTCCTGCTGCTCCAACACATCAACGACACACACACTTTGTTCCGTCAGCATTCGACACATTTACTAAACCAGAAGGTGAAAGAGGAGGTGCTGGAAAACACAGACCCCTTAGTGACCTCACGTCCTACACAAGCTCTACGTCTTAAAACTCTATGTCCCAAAGCTCTAGGTCTCAAATAAAAGCTCTAAGTCTCAAAGCTCTACTTCTGAAATCAAAGCTCTACGTCTCAATGAAAAGCTCTAAGTTTCTCTACATTCCAAAAAAAAAGCACTACATCCCAAAGCTCTATTTCCCAAAACTTTACGTCTCATTGCTCTACGTTCCAAATCAAAGCTATTTGTCCCAAATCTCTACATCTCAAATCAAAGCTCTACGTCTAAACACACACTTTACGTTCAAAATCAAAGCTCTACGTTCCAAAAAAAAACTCTACATCTCAAATCAAAGCGCTATGTCCCAAATCAGCTCTACTTCTCAAATCTCTACGTCCATCATAGAGTGAAGCTCAGTGACTATATCTGTGTGTAAAATATGTTTAATTTAATAAAAATATGTCTGCACCTTTTATTCAGGATGTTCTTCTGTATTTCACTCAAATTATTTTCCTCACAATGTTTATTTGTAAAAACACATTTTCTAAACCAAGAAAAGTTTTGTTTTTTTCATTTTAAAAGACTAAACTATTCTCTGAGGTTTGTTTAGACTGTGGTGACGGATTTTTAATTAGTTTAATTAAAGTGTAGAGGTTGATTGTAAATAATGTGTATATTATCTCCATGTCTGTGTGTAGATCGTGTACATGTCTGTGTGTATATTGTGTACATGTCTGTGTGTATATTGTGTACATGTCTGTGTGTATATTGTGTACATGTCTGTGTGTATATCGTGTACATGTCTGTGTGTATATTGTGTACATGTCTGTGTGTATATCGTGTACATGTCTGTGTGTATATTGTGTACATGTCTGTGTGTATATCGTGTACATGTCTGTGTGTATATTGTGTACATGTCTGTGTGTATATCGTGTACATGTCTGTGTGTATATTGTGTACATGTCTGTGTGTATATCGTGTACATGTTTGTGTGTAGATTGTGTACATGTCTGTGTGTATATTGTGTACATGTCTGTGTGTATATTGTGTACATGTCTGTGTGTATATTGTGTACATGTCTGTGTGTATATTGTGTACATGTCTGTGTGTATATTGTGTACATGTCTGTGTGTAGATTGTGTACATGTCTGTGTGTAGATCGTGTACATGTCTGTGTTTTATTGTCATTTAATAAATGTATGAAGACTGTGGAGGGAAGTAGCTCATGACTAAATCTGGCACATTTACACTAAGTGTTGTCGTGGTGTTCATTACTGTGCTCTGTCCTCTTTAAATAAACAAAGTAAAGTGGGGTGTGGGGGTGTAGAAGGAGGCGTATACCTGCGTCTCAGACAGATTGAGTTGACGGGCCAGTTCCGTCCTCTCCCGTCCAACCACGTACTGACACCTCTGGAACTCCATCTCCAGCCGGTAAAGCTGCTCAGCTGTGAAGGACGTACGGGTTCGCTTTGGTCGGTCCAGGTCCAGACCTTTAGGGAGGATGATCTCACGTATGGAGCCTTTAGCATCTGCAACAAAAGGCCCAGGAACAAAAAACCCTGAAGGCCTCGCTCATCAAAGACATTTTCATCATCATCGTTATTATTAGAATGATTTCATCAAAATATTATTATTACTATTAATATTATTATTATTAGAAATATTATTTCATCACAGACATTATTATTATCATCATCAATATTATTATTAGAATTATTAGAAATATTATTTCATCAAATACATTATCATAATCGTTATTACTATTATTAGAATTATTAATATTAGAATGATTTGCAATTGGCTTTTTGTAACTTGTAATTTGTAACTGTATCATATATTTATCCTCGTTGCTCTCACTGTAGATTTATTTATTTATTAGTGGCTCGTCTTGTAAATACACTTATATTTTTCTTTTTAATTTCTCTATATTTTTCACCACAAGAGATGTTTTTTATTTTGTTGTACCTTGTGTACAATGACAAAATAATTCCATTCCATTTTTGATGAGTTGTTAAATATTTGCTCATGATATGATTTTTAAATGCACACAAAAGGAAATGGACGTCATTAAAAAGTGAGTGATTCCAGTGTATTTTGGACACGTGCTGTAATTCAATAAAGAAAATATGTTTAATTATTTAAATCAAAAGTTTCCCCATCAGTTTGCTTTTTGTTTTTATTTATATTTAATTTTATTTCCATCACAACGCAAGGTCATTTATAAATATTTACTGTAAAATAAAAACTACATTAAACAGGACACTAAATACATTTCAGTGAGGTTTTCAGTCTTCAATCATTTTTGTGTCACTAATATTATATTTTCATTGCCGATATAATTACAGGCTGAACACACACACACACACACACACACACACACCCTCACGGTGTTGAAGCAACAGTACATAAAGAAAATTATATCAATTACTCAGACAGGCTTTGATGACTTTCTTTAGCTTTTCTAACACAGATATAGATTATTTAAAATTATTTTTAACATTATTTAAAACTTCAAACACATCATAATATATAAAGTTTAATTGTCATGCTCTAATTTTACTACAAAATATATTTTTTGATTAGTATTTACAGAAAAAGCTAAAAACTTTTAAAAAAAATATTTAAATGACATTTCATAATAATTTTTGTCTTTTTTTAGTCTGAGAAACTTTGGCTTGAATTTACATTTGATGAATAAAAACATAAAGGCTGAAAAGGTTTTTAATAATAATAATAATAAAAAAAAAGCTTCAATGCATTTTGCATTTCTTTGTTTTTTTTAGTTTCTCACATGAGGGAAGAACTTCATTTAAAATGTTTATTAATCTTAGAATTTCAGCTGCTTCCAAATATTAATTTGACTTCAGTAGCAGGAAACTCTTTAATGTTGGAAAAACAAAGACGAACGTTTAGCCCCCGCCTCACCTCGGACCAGTATCCTCCTGCAGTAGTCCGGGTCGGCGGCGCTCCTCCTGTTCCTGTCGCAGTTCTCCGCCGTCCCAGAAGAGAAAAAGGAGTCCTTCTGCTCCTTCAGGAAGCCTTTGGCCAACGTCTGTGACTCCTTTCCATCTTTGGCATCTTTTATTCCGTTCTTCAGCACCGCTCCTTCCGTCTCCTGGCTGTACCTGACCTCCATCATCACCCTGTCCTCCCAGACTTGGAGTTTTGTTGGTGGTTCAGGACTCTGTGTGTTTGGACTTTAGGAGACAACTGTGTGATGTTTGGTGAAATACTTCCAGAAGGTAAGTTGCTGAGTCAGCAACGATGGTGGACTTTGGAGTGAAAGTGGAGAGTGATTCACCGCCTCGCGCTCTTTGTCACACAGGCATCAGACTCCACGTAAACACAGCCGTGGTGGCGCGCTCTCACTTTCCCGATGATTGCCGTCATTCTGCTGCCTCCACATTTGCGTGAGCTCATGAATACACCAAATTATGTGTGGAAGGGATCGGGTGTTGATGGAGGGTTCCCAGTCCGTCCCTTTGCACTTTGTCCACTCTCACTTCACACAATCAACACAAATGATTGGTTTCTCCTCTCCACCGAGACGCCGCACGTACAACGACCAGTGGGAAAGTTGACCTCTGCGTCCCATGAAGTTACTCTGTGACCTCTACATGGACGCCATGATCGTCAGCAAACTTTCATCGTCCTTTTCCTCGTTGAGTTCCCACCAATCGTTGGAATTCTGCAACACGCACAACACGCAGGTGTCTGTAGCGTTGGATCGAAAGAAAGCAACAGACAGAGAGAGAGAGAGAGAGAGAGAGAGAGAGAGAGAGGGAGAGGGAGAGGGAGAGAGGGGTGGTAACACAGGCTGAGAAACAAAGACTGACAACAACTGACAGAAGCACAGACAGAAACAGACGCTGATGATTATGGAAAGCCTTCTAAGCTCTTATAATCCTAAATGTCTCTTTGAATAAAAGACAAAAACGGGACAAAACTTGTCATTAGTGCTTAGCGTGCTCACACACACACACACACACACACACACACACATGGACTGCCCCCCCACCCCCCACCCCTTCCTGCCCACCTCCCACTCTGAGCTGTTCCTATTGTCACTGCAACAATATCTGTGAACACAGCAGAGGCCATTAATCCAATAAGACCATTGATTAGGCCACAATGATTACATTCAAACCCACGGCCTGGTGGAAGGGACGTTCTCGTCACCTTAGCCGGTCACAAGCCCACTTCAAGCTGCCCCCCCCATCCAGTCCCATTCATGACTTTATGGGAAACAGAGCGGCAAAGGAGCCAAAGATGGCAATTATCTAATTGGACTATTAACAAACAATTCTGCAAGTGTGGCCGCCCGGCCGTGGACTGGAGGTGGCTTTAAGAGCTAACTTTATTCTCTGGCTGTTTGGGGGACGCATTGTTGGAGCGAGGGAAAAGGACGGCTACACGGAGCAATTAGAGGCTACGCGGCCTTTGTTTGGCCTGGGAAAGAAAGCGCACACATGCAGCACCTTCACGTTTCTGCTGCCTTTGATGTCTGAGCATGTGACATTAGCATCGTCAACGCAAACACAGAAACGTATCACAGCATCTTCACATTCTTTTTTCTATTACTTCACAATTTGATGAAAATATTTATAACTTGTAATAAATGTTTTCATCAAATTGTGAGAATTCAGGTCAATTCTATTTTTTAATCACAAATTAGTCTTAAATTATTCATGTTCAATTAAAACCCAGTTATGATTATGTGACCAAAATGTTTTCAAATTACAAATATTATTTCTGCCCTGAAAGTCAATTACAATTACATTCTCAATTACTAAAGTTTAAATTCAATTAAGCCCCAATTACTGATCCTTTAATAAATGTCAGCTGTAAAATACACAAATAAATATTATCTATCATCTAATCAGTTTCTCATCTATTGATTACCGTGTTAGGCTTCATAATCAATGAATATATTGGTATTAATATTTATGGTGTGTGTGGGCGTCACTATACCCATAGATTTACATATATTTATTTTTAAATGTTAAATTGATCCTGTAGAGAAGTGACAGCTAGTGGGAAATTGTAATAGTTTTTATAGAATTTCCATGGCAAATACAATTACAAAGTCAATTTTCTGAACTACATTACAATTAAATTATAATTACAACAGCAACATATTTTTTTAAATTACAATATTAATGAGGTCATAATTATACTGTAGATATCACTTATGCAATTACAATTATAATTGGGCCCCAGCCCAGCATTAATTTGTCAAAAACCTACTAAATTACTCCCAGTGAAAACAACAGTTATTGTGCTTTTTGTACATCGTACAGTTTTAAATCTTTATTTTATGCTTTCATGCAATAAGGAAATATTTTTATAAAGAATCCAAAGCTGGAAACATGTTTTTGCTCACAGTGTTTAATGAGAATCTTCATACTGAAATATAATCATATTTAATTTTTATGGGGTTTTTGTTTACTATAGATTTTGCACAACAATCATTTGTTACATTTCCGTAAAGACATGTCACATCTAGAATCTGACTGAATGTTCTCAGGGTTTCTACAAATACACAGCACAAATTATTTTGTTACGCTATCAAATAAAAAAATACATATATTTAGTATTTTACACTTTTATTGTAAATTAGACAAAAAGCAACAAAACGTGATTCACAGTTTATCTCTACATTTTACAAATCGTTGACTGTTTTTACCACATGGTGATTATTGTTTAAATGAAACTATTTTAATTAAAATTGTACACATTAGATTAAAGAGCCATTATTTAGATAAATTAATTAAATTATTTAAATTTTTACAAATGATCCTGGAGGAAGCGTCTGCAAAAATCTGAAAATATTTAGTCACAAATTGTTTTACGAAGCTCAAAACAACCTTCAATGAAAACAAATTTAAAGCACAAATATACTAAAAATCTGCAATATCACTTTTATTTTATGAAAATCTGTAATTGAAACACAGCTAGCGTTGGATTTTGGATTCAGTTTGTTTTTAAGTTAATTTCTTTTATTTTATTTGCAGGACCTGTTTGACATGAAATCATTTAAAAGTTGAGATTCTATTTGTTGTTGTAGGTAACGACCTCACACACTCACTATTGAAGAAAAGCCTCGTATGTACAAGTGGTGCGTTTGTGGACCAAAATGACCATTGGACACCTGGGCCTCATTTATAAAACATTTAAAAATGTGCAGAATTACACTTTACTCTCTATAAAGCACAGCCCACACAAACACTGGAGTGACATCACTAATAAAATAAAAGGCAGGTTAGTGACAGCAGTCGTCACTACTGTAAACAGAGGAAAATGTAGCAGAGGTAAAGAAACAGTCTGATCTGAAGGCCACGCCTCCTTATGTCAGGGAGGCGTGGCTTATTGCAGCGTTACCATAGCGGAGCTTCCTTTATTTCTATAAATCACAAACGTTACGTGTAACGTGGTGTGTGCATCGTTTCATAGATGAGGCCCAATTAGAAGCTGATCAGTTTTAGTTTTTCAGTCTCATGAGTCTTGGAGTGGAGGGGGCGGGGCTACAGACACAGCACCGTGTGTGCTGGCTGCACAGCAAACAGGAGGGAGCGAGAGACTGTACAAATAAAACCTCATAAATGATTCATACTCTTAATATAATTCATGTTACTTACTTTTTTAAAAAGGTCGTTAAACAAAATGTTCATTGCTTTAAACAGTTAGTGCAACTGTTCTAAGTTCTTAAAACCCTACATTTAGTTTTCAGTGTTTTCATTAGAAACTGGAATACATTGTTCTCATAGGAGTTGTGTTTTTGTCCTAGAACTCCTCCTAAGCCAGGGGTGTCCAATTCCGGTCCTCGAGGGCCACTATCCAGCATGTTTTAGATGTTTCCCTCTTCCAACACACCTGATTCAAATGATTAGGATCGTTATCAGGCTTCTGCAGAGCTGGATGAGGAGTTGATCATTTGAATCAGGTGTGTTGGAAGAGGGAAACATCTAAAACATGCTGGATAGTGGCCCTCGAGGACCGGAATTGGACACCCCTGTCCTAAGCTATTAATGCATCACTAATGACACGTATGTCATCTCATACGGACAATGTCAAGGATGTGCAGTCGACCTTTTTGGAGCCAAAACGTCAAGTTAAGTGTCAAAAACCAACATTTCCCTATTTCTACAAATATTTATCGTAAGTTCAATGCTTACATTTGTGAAAAGTTCATCTCAAGTGGAGAATTGTATTTAATTGGACCAGAGCTGTACGACATACCAGTAAAAATATTGGGAGGGGTCAAATTTCATGACGTCTCAAAAAATGTTTTTTTCCCTATATCACAAATTGAGATCCAGTGCTCAGACTGGTACCATTGAACAACATTTCAATGTGTGACCATGACCTTCACTCAAGGTCATATTTAAGGTCAAGATCAGTCTTCTGTTTTTCCTGCATTATTACTTTCAATTTAATGATTAAAAAGAACAAACTTGTCAACAAATCCAGATACAGATTGTCATTTTTGTCATTTTTTTTCAATTCTCAATTGCCAAGTTTAGCAAATACAGGTCTTGCCTAGTTATTATTACTATTATTGTATTGTCGCTGTTTTTTGCACCAACCACCAAAACATATTCCTTGTATTGTGAAAACTTCTGATTCTGACTGAGGGAGATTTTTAATCATTTTATTGTTGTTATTTTAAACCCAGTTTAATGTTTTAATTAATTTTTGATATTTGATGTTTTCTATCATGTGGAGCCCATTGAATGGCCTTGTGTGTAAAATGTGATAAACCCAACATGTGAGTATTTACTGTGAGTTGGCTTTTCACAGCCTGTTATTTGAACCTGAGAATGCTAACACCGCTAACAGTGCTAACTCTTTATAGGTTGTCACACACAGAAAGGTCACGTCTGCAGGACACAGCAGCTCTAGTTTAACCGTCACATTCACAGTCATGCCGTACGTTTACACACATTCTTATTATGTTCTCCATAAAGAGAGCAAGCTGTTCTTGAACCCTGTGAATAAAGAGCGTCTTTCTGTCTGCAGCGGCTACTTGAGCGACGCCGTGTTTTAGCGTCTCATCCCTCCTTCCTGCCTCAGGAACTGTTTGTAGATAAATAATGAGTGATGCTGGCGTAGACTTGGCTCATTAAGAAGTTATGAAGTTCACACATCAAGGTTTTCTTCTTTATTTTCCCAGTGTGATCATAATTAGTTTTAATTGTTGTGTTGTTACATCTGAGGCTGCAGCTTAGCAGAGATAATGCTCTGATATGGACACTAAAAACAAAGGAGAATCTGCAGTTTGTTCTTTTTTCCATCACTAACCAGTGATGGTATTAAATAGTAGGGCTGGGATTTGAATGCGTTAATTGCCATTAATTAATTACATGAAAAATACATGATAAAAAAACACGGCAGTTGAAGGCTTTTTTTTCCTCCACTCCAATCAGTGTGGAACCTTTCTAGTTTCCATAGTTCCTGGTATACCAGTAATACTGATGCACAGACCACAACACAAGAAACAGGAGAACCAGAGGAGAAGTCATTGCTGTGCTTCATGGGAGCTAAACATATAGCAGCTAGCACCTCAATGCTAACATGTAGCTGCTAGCACCTAAATGCTAACATGTAGCAGCTAGCACCTTGATGCCTAACATGTAACAGCTAGCACCTCAATGCAAACATGTAGCTGCTAGCACCTTGATGCTACACATGTAACAGCTAGCACCACAATGCTAAACATGTAGAAGCTAGCACCTCAATGCTAACATGTAGCAGCTAGCATCTCAATGCTAACATGTAGCAGCTAACACCTCAATGCTAACATGTAACAGCTAGCATCTCAATGCAAACATGTAGCAGCTAGCACCTCAATGCTAACATGTAGCAGCTAGCACCTCCATGCTAACATGTAGCAGCTAGCACCTCAATGCTAACATGTAGCAGCTAGCACCTCCATGCTAACAGGTAGCAGCTAGCACCTCAATGCTAACATGTAGCAGCTAGCAGGGACAATGGTCCTAGTGGAGCAGACAGTGTCTCTAATCCACACTGACACTCAGACAGGGTTCAGAACCAATAATAAATCCATGAGTGACAAATGAACAAAGTCAGTGATAAATGATTGATGGGTCTGTTTTATTTATTTTATATTATCTGAAGAAGAGAAAAAGCAACAAGTTTGGTGTTCAATAATTGTGTTGATCATAAAATTGTTCTTAGTGTTTATGATGTACTAACTTATAGCACGACATACTGTATGGACCTGATGTTTAATTCATTTGTATTTTCTATTATTTGTATCAATATTTCCTTATGGTCTAAACTAAAGGTATCAGTAAATGTCAACAAGTTAAAAACTATAAATGACTTTATAAAGACACTTTGTTTTACATCAATCTTTAGAATCAACACAATAATGTGATTAGATTAAATTAAAATACCTCAAGTTGAGGGAGTTTCTTAGCAATTTTTAGGTGAGATTAAAAAAAGATATTAATTAGATTAATTATTTATAGAGCATAATGACTTTATCGCTGAATTTTTCTAATCTTTTGTCAGTACTATTAAATAAGAGTGTTTTTCCCTGATGTTTAAATGGCGTTAGCAGCAGAAAGCTTCGTGCTGATGCAGCACTTCCTGCCATTGTCAGCCTCCAAACAAACATTTTTCTACTTGGTCCACGTTCACACACACAACAGGATAAATGAGCTCCAACTAATCCAAGCTAAGAACTGATCAATAATAATAGACACAACGTTGTGTGTTTACTAGCTCTTACATGTTGTGTGACTTTAGCAGAGACACACACTCCTAACAAACACCTTTAAAGATATGTCTCCTTTTGTTGGCTGCCTATGAAAGTAATTGCAGCGAAACATCACGTTTTTGCAAACATTTTCCATCAGTAAATGGAGGAGGAAAGAATGAAGAGCTCAGGGGTCATCCTGTAATGTTGTACTTTTGCTATTTTGACAACAGTAAATATGTGAGTTTGTGCTAATCTGCTGTTGACATACCAGACAGGCTAAGAGCTGTAACAAAGCCGTCGCTGTAATTGATTTGTTCTGTGCGTTTCTCTGAGTAGTTTTAGATGACACTCTTTTGTCCCGCAGGCGGCAGGCCTTGCTCGAGTAATTGCCTCAGGTGTAATTTGAGCACTTCTTTTGTGTGTCTGCAACAGTTACATCCCCGTCGGCGGTAATGTTGTGCCTTAAGACGACGGCCGCACTGGAACAATGACGGCATCAGAAAGGCTGTGGAAATAAAATCGTTTCTCATCATCATTCAATCTTCCTCCGCCGCATCAGAACGCCGCGTATCATTGGTGTGGTTTGGAGAGTGTTTGGAAACATGGCAGAGCGTCACCGTACGGCTGTGGTTAACCTCCTCTCTAACGTGTGTGTGTGTGTGTGTGTGTGTGTGTGTGTGTGTGTGTGTGTGTGTGTGTGTGTGTGTGTGTGTGTGTGTGTGTGTGTGTGTGTGTGTGTGTGTGTGTGTGTGTGTGATGAAGAAAACCAAATATCTAAGATGCAGATTTGACTGGCGGACAAAAGAAGCAAAGCACAAAGAGCAGCATTCACACAAAGAGGAAAAGAGATAACAGATGCTGAGGAAAAGGAAAAAGGCTTTATATGAAGACGATGTGTGGGAACACGTTCTGCACCAAAACACACACACACACACACACACACAACAAGGCCTGAGATCACGCACGAACGAACGAACGAATGAATGAATGAATGAAGCATCTGCAGGTGGAATTTCTTTAGCAGCCTTTCTTCTTCTGAGAAAATAAGGAGTGTGTGTGTGTGTGTGTGTGTGTGTGTGTGTGTGTGTGTGTGTGTGTGTGTGTGTGTGTGTGTGTGTGTGTGTGTGCGTGTGTGTGTGTGTGTGTGTGTGTGTGTGTGTGTGTGTGTGTGTGTGTGTGTGTGTGTGTCTCTGAGGCCGGCTGTGCTGCTCAGCATATCCCTGGGGCCCGCAGTGCCGCGTGCTCATCTGCGCCATCTACCCTCTCCGGTTGCCCGCCATGTGGACGGGCCGGGCTCACACCAGACAGGCCTCCTACATGGACTCTTCATTTCACTCCCTGGACACATTATAGTCGTACGCTGACACACTTTAGTCGTATGTTGACACACTTTAGTTGTAGACTGACACGCTATAGTCGTACACTGACTCGCTATAGTTGTATACGTTGTCACAATAGTCATATACGCTGAAGCACTATAGTCGTACGCTGAAGCTTTATAGTCGTTTACACTGACACACAGAAGTCATATACGCTGGCGCGCTATCGTCATACGGTGACACACTACAGTTGTATACGCTGATACGCTTTAGTCGTATGCTGACACACACATTACAATTACTTCTTCAGTTATCCATGTTCAATTTTAACTCAATTATTATGTGATTTTTCCGAATAAAATGGTTATTTTCCCCCTGAAAGTCAATTAAAATTAAGTTCTCAGCTACTTAAGTTCAATTACAATGAATCCCAATTACTGAGCCTTTAATGAGTAATCTTTATTAAATGTAACATTCCTCTTGTGTTAGCTTTCTGTTAGCATCTCTAATGCTAACGTGTCAGTTTGACCCATGTCTTAAATCAACTGTAAAATACACTAATAAATATTATCTATCATCAAATTAGTTTCTCATCTATTGATTACCTTGTTAGGCTTCATAATCAATAGATATATTGGTTTTAATATTTATAGTGTGGGCGTCTGAGCCTTTTTTCTGTCACTATACTCATAGATCTATATACTGTATATTAAAATATATTTTTTACAATGATTCTAAAGAGAAGTGACAGGTTGTGGGAAAAGTTGATCTGAAACATATTTTAATAATTATTAACTATGTATGTGTCAGACATAGAACTGTAACATGGTTCACCAGGTTTGCATGATTCCAATTATAATTGACCCAAAACCTGCTATTGATCTATGTTGATTAATCAGTGATAGATAAAATCAGTCTGATTAATGAGCTGCACAGATCAATCGATCGACTCTAATCTGAATATTCACAGTCAAAGTTTTTCATACAAATTTGTTTCCCATCAAATCAGAAACATTCAGAGATTGATTGATTGATTGATTGATTGATTGATTGATTGATTGATTGATTGATTGATTGATTGATTGATTGATTGATTGATTGACTGTTCAGTTGTTGGACACACTGCTTCATGTTTCTGTGTGTGTTCAGCTGCTCACATTCATCATATGAAAGGAATTTTACATCAGGATCAAACTGAATAAATGACAATAAATGAGAAAGCTTTCAATAAACACTAAACATCTTTCTATTGTAAGAACTTATCCTTGGAGTCTCATTACCTCTTATTTATTTGACATTTCCACAGATGTGATAAACCATTGTGTTTAGTGTCAAAGTAGCTCTTGACATATTTCCCTTTCAGATAAAGTTTAGGTGTTTTTCTTTTAATAACAGTGGCTCTAATGAGATGCATCACTTTCCTCCACCTGAGAACTGTTTTATAAAACCTTCCTAATTACCACGAGGAGTGGGAATGTCACTGATCTGCTCTTCCTTTAGTCATTTTTTGCTGTATTTATTCATTTATTTGTTTCATTTGTTCACTTAAATTACATTTGTGTCATTTATTGATTATTTAAAAGGGACAATGCACATTAATAGACAGACATGATGTAAATGAGCCAGAGCTCGGCAAAATAAGCCAGTTTTCATCTAGTTTCCCTGGACAGATTTTAAAAGGCAACCTAGAATGTAAAATGTATTAAAATACAACGAGCATACAAGGTACAGGTATATGGAAGCCCAAAAGAGTCATAATTAAATAAATAAAAACAACATTTTGAAATAAATACAATTTTGATAAATAACAGACAAATATATAATATGGCCATTAAATTGTTAAATAAGGTAAAATGATTATGAAATATGTTTTATTATTCTTAAATATCTATTTCCACAATGGTCTTTTTATTTCATAATGTAGTTTTTCAGCAGAATGACTTCGGTCTGTCAATCAAAGAATATAAGGCAGAGCCAGTGAAGTGATTGGCTGATGCTTTACACAGACATGAGCAGCAGCACTTACAGTATTGATTAGTGGAGACTTATCACTAATGCTGAGAAGCCTGAACACCACGAGTGCATCACACGTTAGAGTAACACAGTCTCATTCTCAACTCATCACATATTGACCATCGGTCAGTACCCCTTAGCATCAGTGTTCCACACACAGGGTACCCCTTAGCATCAGTTTTCCACACACGGGGTACCCCTTAGCATCAGTGTTCCACACATGGGGTACCCCTTTGTGTCAGTGTTCCACACACGGGGTACCCCTTAGCGTCAGTGTTCCACACACGGGGTACCCCTTAGTGTCAGTGTTCCACTAGCGTCAGTGTTCCACACACGGGGTACCCCTTAGCGTCAGTGTTCCACACATGGGGTACCCCTTTGTGTCAGTGTTCCACACACGGGGTACCCCTTAGCGTCAGTGTTCCACACACGGGGTACCCCTTAGTGTCAGTGTTCCACTAGCGTCAGTGTTCCACACACGGGGTACCCCTTAGCATCAGTGTTATTTTTTTTTTTAATTTATTTATTCAGTTTATTTCCGACATGGTAACATTCACTTTGTTTTTTTTACATTTTTTTTTTTTTTTTTACATGCCGAAAAAGGAGACGAGAGAAGCAGTTTGCTTATCTGGGTCCCGTCCCGTTTTACCATCGCAAATTTACATGGGTTTACATGTCTCTCTGGTCAAACATTCTTGAGTTGTTCTGAACAGTCCTTTTTTGTGTATTCTCATCTGTAGTCAGTGTTGTCTTTTTTTTTTTTTTTTTTTTCCTACTCCTCTCTATCGTTGTTCGTGTTGGCCTTGTTCCCTGCCAGACGTTGTTAGCATTCTTCCAGTGCAAGAACAGTTCCTCTTTTGAAGGTGTTTGGAAGTTTTTTTCCCTTTTCATCCATAATGTCACCACTCGGGAATGTCTCTTTTGGACACACAAGTTTGCAGCTTGTTTTGTCTCTACATCAAGGTTAATCCAGCTGTTGTTAGTTCTATTGGCAGTGTTGTATTTTTCACTGTTAGATTTAACTTGTATAAACACATTATTATATCTTAGTTCATAAGCAAGGTAGTAATTTCATTGTACAGAAAAACGTGTTTCTAACTGCACATATGACAATAAACACTTTGAATTTAAATTTAATGTAATCCTTAATCACCCCACCACCGAGCAATTGAAATGAATAAATGACAGACCTTTTTTACTCTTGGTTTCCACATTTAATTCAGTCACCATAAAAAAAATCAGTCTGAGTTTTGTTTCCAGTGTTTATATAGATCTGGGTCCATATCCATGATTACCATCAGTAATGTTGTTGTTTAGGTGGATCCTTCGTATTTTCCCAAGTCTTCCATCGTTTTGATGAGGATTGGTTTTCCGTTCTCTTCTCCCAGTGGTGTGATGTAAATCCTGCAGTTTCTTGACCACGTCTTTAAAATCTTTCCTCCTTTTTTTATTTGGCGTGCCTTCCATGCAATGCTTGCATTTTGTTTCGTCAGGTTTTCATTGATGTACACCTTCGTTCCCTTCAGTTTATTTCCTTGCTTCAGTAGTTCTCCTTTGAATTTCATATTCGTGAAGGTTATTTGTACAGCTCTGTTATCATTTTTCTTTGGCAGGAGATGGCAGGAGTTGATGTTGTCAGGGTTCAGGACAATGTCCTTCGACTCCAGGTAGTCAATGACCTGTTGTTCAATCGATTTTGTTTCTTCGTCACTCGCATAGCTCCTGGGTTTTATCTTTAGGCCTGTGATGATGACATCTTTCTCCCTTTCCTTTTGTTCCAGCTGTTCAACCCTGGCGTTCAACAATTTTATCTCTTCAGCATTTCTTTCATTCTTTTCTTTCAGTACCTTTGCTTCGCTTTGTAGGTTTTCCAGTGAGTTTTCCAGCGTCTTTTCCAACGACTTTATCTCAGCAGATAGGTTTCGTAGACCCTCGCGTATCATTTCCTTGACCTCTTCCAAACCCGAATTGGGTTCTGAAGGGCCTCCCTGCAGTTTTTTCACCATTTTCCTTCAGTCTTGGGCCCAATTTTTCAGGCTGTTCAGCTGTAGCCAGCTGTAGCCAAGGTTGTGTTATCGGAGCGAATGAAAACACGTCTGCTCTCTCCAAAGACCAGAGACAATGATGTTCCACACACGGGGTACCCCATAGTGTCAGTGTTCCACTAGCGTCAGTGTTCCACACACGGGGTACCCCTTAGCATCAGTGTTCCACACACAGACTACCCCTTAGCGTCAGTGTTCCACACACGGGGTACCCGTTAGCGTCAGTGTTCCACACACAGACTACCTCTTAGCGTCAGTGTTCCACACACGGGGTACCCCTTTGGTGTTTATTTTCTACGCTGAGGGTCCGTGTTCCACCCACAGGCAATGAAAAACATGGCAGACACGTATATTATATTTTAATAGAAAATTGCCTTATTTCAAGATAGATTGTGACTTTCGAAATGTTTTGATGACATTTCTAGTGAGAAATGTTCCCTTAAATTTCATAATATCCATTCAGTTTATGTAAACAATCTGTAGTTTTTTTGTTTCAATGTACATTCTTCCAAAAGCGCCAAAAAACTGCAAGCCAAAAGCAGATAAATATCCATTCATGGACCGAGTAATGTTGTAATTCTACTGTTAAAACCTTTTGTGTTTTCATCTCCTAACCGTGGTTGGGGGACCCAGGGGAGGTCCTTACTCTCCAGAGCTGAATGTAGCTCCTCCTCCTCCAGTGTTAAATCCTCAGATAAAAGTGGAACCGCACAGAAACAACAGCTGTGTTGGTGTTAAAGAACTGTACTTTATTAACTACCTGCACTGTAAACATAAACCTAGCTACCTGTCATGGTCACCGTGTTGGACTGAACCCAAGTCTTTACACACACACACACACATACACACACACACACACACACACACACACACAAATCTGCTCCACTGACACATGCACACACATGCGCATCGGCCAAGTGCATGCACCCGCTCCCTCACTTAAAATGAATACATTCAAGCTAGACACATCTCACTGCTTTATTTTTTATTATTAATAATACTTTTATTTATATTCCCTCCCATTGCTCCCACTGTGTCGTCAAAGAACGGCCATGACCGATGTCCAGGAAAACTAATTGATCTTAAAGGATCAAGCTGAGGTCCAACCCACTAGCTTTGATTGACAGACCGAAGTCATTCTGCTTAAAAACTACATTATGAAATAAAAAGACCTGGAAATAGATATTTAAGAATAATAAAACGTATTTCATAATAATATTACCTTATTTAACAATTTAATATACATATTTGTCTGTTATTTATCAAAATGGTATTTATTTCAAAATGTTGTTTTTATTTATTTAATTATGACTCTTTTGGGCTTCCATACAGGTATGACAAATAATATAATATTTCAATCAATCTCAATCAATCTTTATTTGTATAGCGTCAAATCATAACCAATGGTATCTCAAGACACTTTACAGTAGAGCAGTCTTAAGGACGGACTCTTCATTTTATGGATACACACATATGCATATATACGTATATACACATACATATGTATCCCACACCCAACATGAATTCATCATAGCGGCAAGGAAAACCTTCTGTTAAGCAGCAGGAACCTTGTGTGGATCCCATTCCTATGATGAACAGCCATCCACGTTATGCTGTGTTGGGTGTGTGACTAATAGATGTAAGACATAAAGACACCTTAAGCCACTGTTTAATCGGCTAAAATCTACTAATTGTACATTATCAGAGAGAGCTGAATACTTTAATCATCTTAGAAGGAAGCTAAAACACTGTGACACAGACACACACACACACACACACACACACACACACACACACACACACACACACACACACACACACACACACACACACACACACACACACACACACACCGGTGCCGTTTTATTGGAATAGAGGTGAACTGTGTGTCACTGGTTCTACATCCAAGGCTCTAACGCCCCCATGTGGCTAGTGACGGTAGTACAGCACAGACACAGCAGGCTGTGATCAACCCTTTTATTCATCGTCATGACCCTAATAATCCATACCTGTGTAAAATTATAAAGTGTAGCTAAAAAACGCTCCATAACAGCTTTAGAATTGACTGAAGGATAAAAGGAGTCTGGATTGGATCAAAGTAAACTATCAAAGCTAATGGAAGATATACTCTAAACTAGGGATGCACCAAAATGAAAAATTCTTGGCTGAAAACCGTAACACAGAAATAAATTCTTATGCAAATTATGAGTATCACTGTTTTGGCCGAAAACCGAAAATGTATTTTTATGCCATTTTCAGGCTATCTGCTGCATTGTGTATATATATATATATATATATATATATATATATATCCTATTTATCCTTATTCTCTATCTATCCTATATTTATCCCTCATCCTTTATATTTATCACTATTATTATTATTGTTGCTGGGTTGTTCTTTGTTCTTGTTTTTCTTTGTTTTTTTTTTTGTTTTTTTCGTGTTTCGTGCACCATCTACCAAGACAAATTCCTTGTACTGTCCTTAAAACTGTACTTGGCCATTAAAAATTTCTGATTCTGATTCTGAAAACGTTCTAGTGTATCACTACTTTAAAACCAGACTAATGAATGGCATCAGTTTGTCCTAAAGGAAGCTATAATAATCCATCCATCATTCTTCTGTCCCTAGATGTTCCCAGACCAGCAGAGAGACATAGTCTCTCCAACGTGTCCTGGATCTTCCTCTGAGTCTCCTACTGGTGGAACTTGCCCACCAGTGGGTTTGTATGTTGACCCACCTGCTGTCTTCTCAACATTATTCCATCCAAGATGCTTTAACAGGTTTTCAACACAGTAGGGCCATGACTCCTCCTATTATTCAACAGTTGCCTGAGGTCAGGGTTTGTTCCAACTGTTTTGAAGCATGCTGTGGTCAGGCTACTGATTGAAAAACCCAACCTTGACCAAGTGGTTTTGTCCAAATTTAGACCTGTGTCCCATCTGTCTTTTCTCTCGAAAATCCTTGAAAAACTTGTATTCAACCAGTTACTTTCATTTCTAGACCAGAATAACATTTTTGAAAAATTCCAGTCGGGCTTCAGGACATGCCACAGCACTGTTGTCTCTAGACTCCAAAAAACCAGTGCTGTTGGTAATGATGGACCTCACTGCGGCATTCAATACAGTGGATCACTCCATCCTCCTGACTCTCCTGGCCCAGTAGGTGGGCCTTCAGGGACTCGTGCTGCAGTGGTTCAAGTGGATCAATGACTACCTCCTCCACAGCCTCTCTGTCCTCTGGTGTGCCACAGGGTTCCATTTTAGGTCCGGTTTTATTTTCACTTTACATGCTGCCCCTGGGATCAGTCATCTCTAGCCATAACATGTCCTTTCACATGTATGCAGATGATCTACAAATCTACCTCCCGGTTATGCCAGACACACCTCAGTCCATCCACAGGTGTCTGGATGACATTAAACTCTGGCTCTCACAGAACCTTTTGTGTTTAAATGAGGGCAAATCTGAACTCATTCTTTTCGGCGCTCAAAACCCACTCAGTCCTGTTCCTGGTCTCCAGTCTCTCGTCCCCCACACTGTCATCACAAACCTTGGTGTAAATTTGGATACAACCTTGAGTTTTCACAAGCAAATTAGCTTTGTAGATAAGACAAGCTTTTTTCAG